>NC_133529.1:30229370-30486870 GCF_048544455.1 Silene latifolia | reverse complement strand
CGGCTATCTCGTCTAAGTGGTTGTGTTTAGCATCGAGGGTGGTGGAGGTAGTGGTGCACTGGTGCGGATGAGATTTGAGGTGAAGGCATGTATGAATGAATAATAGCCTGGTGGGCCAAAATTAAAGTTTATGTGCATATCAGTGTAAGGTTAATTTGGTCTTTCAACGGCTAACAACATATCCAAAATTAGAATGTAAACAATCAGGTGAATGATTCAAAATGGAATACGTAAACAACCCAATGGAACGGAGGGAGTATAAGTTATAATTAATAGTTGCACGTTGAGTTTTTAAATAATATGTGTATCTCCTAGAAAGTGTACCTAGAATTAAAAAAAAAAATGTATCTCCATTTCTAAAAAGTGTATATAAGATTCGGGTAAAAGTGTATCTACCATAGAAAAAAGTGTATTTTTTAAAAAATGGATCTAAGACAGAAAAAAGTGTATTTAAAAAAAATGTATCTACATCGTCAAACAATGTATCTAGAATCATGAAAAAAAGTGTTTTTAAAAAAAAAATGTACAGTACTTTAGTTAAAAGTGTATATGAGATTTTAAGAGTGTATCTAAGATTCATGAAAAAAGTGCACCTACTTTAATTAAAAGTGTATATGAGATTTGGTAAAAAAAAAAAAATGATTCTTAAAATGTGTATATAGAATTTTGATAAAAAAGTGTACCAAAAAAAAAGTGTGTCTACATTCTTAAAATGTGTATATAGAATTTTGGTAAAAAAGTGTACCTACTTTATTTAAAAGTGTATATAAGATTTGGTAAAAAAAAAAAAAAAAAAAGTATCTACATTCTTAAAATGCGTATATAGAATTTTGGTAAAAAAAGTGTACCTACTTCAGTTAAAAGTGTATATGAGATTTGTTAAAAAAAAAAAAAAAAGTATACCTTTTTATATATATTCTAATGTATCTAGTGCGTTCTCACCGGATCCCACCTCTATATATATATATATATATATATATATATATATATATATATATATATATATATATATATTTTGTTAAGAAAATATATTTCATAAAATTTAATTATTTTTACGAAAAAACGTATAAAGGAAGAAAAAATACGGTCAAGAAACCATCTCAAAAACCACCCAAAAGCAATTGTTAGCTTTTGGTTTGGATGGGAGGAAGTAATACTTCTAAGCTGAAAAAAATCATATTTCATACAGTAGGCGTAAGGTCGTCTCATACTGTGACACAATCCCATTGTAAAATATCATAACTCATTTATTAGCAATAAATGAACAGCTTTTTTCACAAAAGTAGACCATCTGACAGTGTGAGACCATCTTATACTATAATTTGTGTACTTCATATAACTCGTGTTTTTGGGAAGATAATTGGTGAAAAATATATATCCCTTTTTATAGGTATATGGTAAAATATTGATTAAGTGACAAAAAAAAATCTTAAATAAGATGCATTATTACATTTTTCCTGTAATAAATTGTGGAGACAAGGAAGAACAAATATCTAACGCAGTAACATGTAGCAAAAGTTTTTGAACATTTGCGTAGACTTCGAGCTAAAGTCGACTAATCAAAGCTAAACCATGATGTTTACGCAAATGTCAAATTTTTTTATGTTATGCCAATATGCTTTGTATCTAAGTAAATTTCTTATGTCAAAACAATACCCTTGACAAGAAAGAATCCAGCTAAACATGAGTTTGTCATTTTTGTATATGAAAATATATGAATTTGTTTAAATTCTACAGTTTTGTATTTTGTCTATCACGGAGTAGTTTATTTTAACATCTTTTGTGGATTTGTATTGCTTATCGATGGTTGTTTATGCAGGCGGGTTTTATAGTTGGGCCATTTTTTGGGATATATATTCTAAAATACGCGATAAACAGGCCATCATTGTTTGCAGTAGCATCAGTCCTCGCAAACATAGGCTTTTTTCTACAACTATTCGCGTTGGGATTGGAAATCAATTTATTTAAATTGACAAAAACTGGGAAAAAAGCATTCATCCTAAGTTATTCAAGCATGTTTACTTCTATTGCATTCTGCCTTGCAACTTATTTCACAGTGATAAACGGGACATTAGGAGTAAGTTTTACTTCCAAGCAACTACCGGCCTTGGTTTTGGAAAACGCGACAAATTATTTACTAAGCACCGCAAGCCACCTGAATGATCTCGGTATGAGCAACTCAAAACTTGGGCAATTGGCTTCTTCAACATCCATGGTGACAGACATGTCCGTTATGTCATTGTCCATTATAGCGCTCAATGTTATAATACCCTTAGTAAGCGCGCCTAGGTTAAAAGCTCTCGTTGTGTTATACTACGTCTTTTTATTCTTGGTTGTTCGGCCGTTGATAACATACTTCTCTAGTTTTAAAGAAGAAGGAAAACCCTTGAAGCGTACCCACTTTGTGAGCATCATCATTATAATTCTTCTAATGGCGTTAGTGGGAGAAAGTCTAGATCAAAAATATTCTCCGTTTTTAGTGGCATTAACATTGCCAGAAGAGCCCTTAGGGACAATATTTGCAGAGAAATTGGATCCATTTTCAAGTAACATTTTGTTCCCCTTTTTTGTATTAAAATGTGGGATGCAAATGAAAATATCTTTCAATTTGGGTATGCGTGAATTTGCGCTTGTAATATTGTTGGCAATGGGTTATATTGGCAAATTTCTTGGCATGCTAATTTCAGCGTTGTTTCTCCGCGTTCCATCCAAACAAGCCATTGCTTTGGCTCTCATTTTGTCTGCAAGAGGAGTCCTAGATGTTGCTTCCGTTGAATCGTTGATACAAACCGCGGTAAATAATTCCTTCGTCTTTAATTTCTTTTCTTCTTTTTTCTTTCATTTTGTTACTTATCATCTTTTAATAGCATTTTCCTAATATAATGCAGGTCCTGGATGATAAACTATACACAATATCAATACTTAATAATGCGATTACAATGGGAATATTGTTACCATTTGTAAAGTTTTTATATGAGCCTTCAAGACAATACTCAACAATTATGCGACATAGTGTATTCGATTTCCAAGAAAACAACGATATGTTACTGATATTAGTGTGCATTCACAAAGAAGAGAGCCTCCCCGGACTTATGCGTTTCCTTAATGTTTGCCATAGCACTCAACAAAACCCGATTTCAGTACTAGTCCTTCAACTGTTGCAACTAACAGGCCGATGTGCGATGCCGATCATGGCCCCCCTACACGAAGTCTCGTCAATAGCATCTCTACGGTCAAACATTGATCGCTCTACTCGTATAGTTAATTCGTTTTTGACTCTTGAGCGTGAAACTGAAGGCAGGACTCGCGCTCAACATTTTGTGGCAATGTCACCGTACGCTACCATGTATAATGATATATGCAACCTCGCATATGAAAAGTCGGTAGGGCTAGTCATTCTACCATTCCATATAACCTGGGGTTCGGACGGGATGATTAAAGACTCTTCTTTGGCTATTAGAGAGGTGAACAATATGGTCCTGCAAAAGGCACCTTGCTCTGTCAGTCTCCTAGTTGACCGTTCCAGCTCTCGAAAGCGTGTCATCGATGAAAACGCGTACATGATCACAATTGTTTTTGTAGGTGGGTCGGATGATTATGAAGCCCTTGCGTATGGTAAACTGTTTGCAAATCATCCTTGTGTACGACTAAGTATTATATGGCTAAAGCCTCCTAAGAACAACAAGGATAATGAACTCGATTGTGAGGTAATGAAGCAATTTCGCAGGTCATGTAAGAATAATGAGAGAATAAATTTCAAAGAGGTTGTTGTGAATAATGGAGATGAAACTATACAAGTTATGGTTTCGGTGAAAGACGACGTCGATCTTATTGTGACTGGAAAGTATCATAATGCACAAACTGTTCCGTTGTTAGGGCTTTCAGATGGGTGGAGTGAGTATCCTGAGCTTGGGATACTTGGCGACATTTTCGCTAGTTCCGACTTTGAATTTTCACTTTTGGTTGTACAACAGGAGCCTCAAACTGAGTTTGCTATGGATTGTGAGGAGAATTAACATCAATGTTAGTACGAGTAGTCAAATACTCACTTGTTTGTCTAGGTATGATATTATCCATAATATGGATCATGTAATGAACGATTTTTATGTATTTTTACAACATGGTAAATATTATTTACTGCTTTTAAACCTGGTTTACCTCCATTGTAATTATACTAATTATTCCCTCATTGATATCTCATTCATTTGATTATCTTTCTATATTGTGACATATTGTATGTCTACTTGTCAATTAATAACAACAATCATAAGTGGTCCCCTCCCCTCTCCTTGGTCTTTGTGTTAAAATCAAAGGTAAACAAACGACACGTAGTCCGGGACAGAGGGAGTACTAGTTTAGGTGTGAAATCATTGAAGAAACTTTACTCTGACCTTTTCAGACTAGTTGAAAAGTTTTTCAATTCACCAATTTTGCAGATATTTTTAACCCGACAATGGTGGAGAGTATATTAAATTATCACTAACACTTGTCGACAACAGGATTTCAGGCCTCATAAATTATATCATGCTCCTAGGAGTAGGATATGCTTAAATATTTTTTAAGGAAAAAAAAGAACAAAGAACAAATGAAATAATAAAAACAACTACCCATTATGTTACATTTCATTTATATATTAAATGTCAACTGTATGATGTAAATATGCAAGTAAAATTAAATAAACACCAAAAATAAATCAAATGTGATATCTACTTATAAAGGAATAAAAACTATGCGTAATGATATATTTTTTTATTTAAATAAAGACCAAAATAACGACACACCAAAATAAATCAATTTGAGGGAAATAAATTTAGGGTTTTTGATTAAGGGTATGAAGATGTTGTGTTTTCTTTCTGATTAAAATGAAGGAGTTCAGCAGATTAATTCTATTCAAATTAACTTTATTGTAATGGGAAACCGGTTGTCTTCCACGAGTCAATGCAAGATAAATGATGCAATAACTAATTCTATTACCCGTGTAATATATAGGACTGTTTGGATTTTCTCCTTTGAATTTTCTTTTAGTTTTATAGTCGCTAGAAGACCACGGAAATCACCTTGTGACATTCAATATACATCCAAATTTCCAATAGTTGTATAATATTTCATATGAAGTACCTAATACTTATTGAAACATCGATTAAGATAATAAAATCTTATTTTACAATTTTACCATCTAAAACATGTCTGAGCCATATTTTATTTGTGATCATAGTACGGAGTACATTGCAATAAATATTTTTGAAATATCTTAGAGGTACCCTTCAACTTAACAAAGTTTTCGTCAAGTAGGCTAATTACTACGGAGTATGATTTGTTTTTTCAGGTGATTAACCTTTCCTAAAAAGATGGTCATTGTTCAAGTGACCATTCATTTCATGAATCAATATATATTCTGCTGAGAAAACAAGTAAAAGTGCCAAAACAAAACAGTTAAAATAGGCATGTTGCAAAAGTTTGGTTAGCTAACGAACACTTTATTAAATTTAGAGGTATATCAAATGATTTTTAAGAAATGAAGGAAACATATATGTTAAAATCTAAAGAAAACACAGGGTAATATAATTCCCAAATTATTTTCAAGTTTTTTGGACTAAATATAATTGGACAGTACTGTGAAATGATAGGGTTATTTCATAGTAATAATCCAACCTAAGTCTCATATTCCCATAATAATCCATTGTATTGTTTAACTCGAAAAAATCTCAACTATTGCATCATTTATCTTGCATTGAACTCGTACTATAATCGACCCGTATAACCTGTTTCCCTTTAGGTCATGACGTCATGTGGTTGTGGGTCCCTAATTCTTTTTATTTCTTCTTGTTCTTACGTTTCTTCTTCTTATTATTTCCTTTGTTCACTTACCATTCTTCATTTATTCTTCTGTTCATTTATCATTCCCACAATCCCACCCAAGCAATTAACTATACACATTTCACATTCCACACTACTAAACTACCAGTCTACCACCACCTCCCCATACTCATCAATCACATGAAGTACCACCACCTTCGCACCCATCGCCATTAGCCAGTAGGCCCAGTGCCCTCACTTATATCCATCACCACAATTGTTTCAACGACTACCCCATACGCCGGCAAAGTGTCAGCCACTTTCGTCATTTTTGGGTTGTTGATTTCTCCAAATATAATTTTAGCCGCCATAATCTACAAAAATCACCAATCACCGTGTTTGACGTCATCCTATTAATCGTGCTGCCTCAACATAACCACCGACGACACTAACGAACGAGTTTCCAGCGGATGAACATGTGTTTTGATTAGAAATACTCCGACTAACTCCCTTACATCGTTATTTTTCAATAATTATTAACTCTTTTTTTGTAGATTTAAGAATTTAAGTTTCGATTTTTTAACAATTCTTACTCTTTTTTGTCCAAGGAAGAGATAAGTGGCTGGAAAATGGTAGTGAGGTCGGAAGTGAGACGAGGAGAGGGATCCGACAGCGGTGGTATTAGGTGGTCGTGGCTGGGTTGCGCTAGAGTGGTGATAGGGTGGGGATGTGGAAGCTTAGTGATTGGATTTTTGGCGTTTTTACAGTAAAAGGAAGACAAGGAGGTGAAATGGTAAATAAGTCAGACATTATACAAAGGGAACCGGTTATACAAGTCACCCTTCTATAAGTTCACTAAAAGTTAAATGATACAATAGTTAAGATTTTTCTCAATTAAACAATATGATGGATTAATATAAGAAGATGAGGCTTAGTTTAGATTATTTTCATGAAATAATCCAAAATGATATATATTAATCTACCGAGATTTAAATGCGGAGAATTTTTATACTTGTTCAAATCAAAACCAAGTTCGTTAACTTTTCCGTTGGTTTTACTATGTATGAAGCAAATCGTTGTTAACCAAACTCCTTAGAATATCTACATATATAATATGATAATTTTAAGACCACAAATAGACAATGTAGGCAACTTTCAGTGAATTAAGAAATATAGTATAGGACAATTATTGGTAATAACAAATAAATTCAAAGTTGAAGTTAAATACAGATTAGCATTAATAACAAATGAAGTTTGGACTTGTTTCAGCGCACAATTTCTTCTCTTTCAAGCTCATCTACTCGGCTGCTCATACATGTTTCATACGGAGTTTTTCATTTGTAAGCTCTATTCCATCTTTCTCTATATTTTTTCCTTCTTGGCTTGTTGCTACCTCATGGGAAGAGAGAAAAAAAGAAATATTATTCCGTACAACAAATACCAAATGAACTTTGGAGAAAATGAAGAACCTAATAATGAAATATTCATATTATAACAAAAATATATCAAAAGCTTAAAGAAAGACGGATACTTAGCTAGTGTTTCGACCATCTCTCATCCATTTTATGACGTTGTCAGGTGTTATGAATGCTTTATAAATTGTACAGAAATGAATCTTACAAATGAAAATAAAAATATGTCAGAAAACACATGAAAATATATTTCAACAAAATCATTCATTAGACGAAAAAAAAATTAACGACAGCAATTTTGAGTAAAGGGTAACATTCTTTTTTTTTTTGGTAAAGGTTAAGTTATTGGGTAACATTCAATCGATGGTATTTTCACAATGTTTATTCATGCGTAGTTTTTTTTTTATGGTGACATCAACCTCAAATCTATGGAAAGAGTTTAAATAATACTCACATTTGTAGTTTTTACCTCTCTCTCTAAAAAACCCTCTCTCTCTCAAAAACCCTCTCTAAAAACCTAGCCTCCATTATTATTTGGGGGCTTCCATCGATCATCCATCGATGGTAAGCCCCACAAAAGCTTTCTTAATCAACTAATTTTATGCAGATCTATCTTATTTTCAATAATAGTCTCCCTTTTGGTGAGATCTGTTGTTCCGTCCCTTCTTTCGGGGTTTTTCCATTTTTTCGTGGGATTGTTATCAATATAATAAGTTTTAATCGACGGGGAGATTATCAGATTTGTTTCGTGGATGAATACATCAAGACGGCTACACTGTTTCCCTCCATCAAGAAGGATGCAAAGACATCGATTATTCATAAATTCAAGAAATTTATGATTTTGGAGCGGCAGCGCCATTACCAGTATTTAGATAGTTATTTTGAATGTATTTTTTACGTTAGCAATCTTGATTTTCCTTTGTCTATTTGTTATCTTCATTGTAACCTATGCTTAGTTGATTATTAATGAGATGACAATTTCAAAAAAAAAAAAATAATACTCCCTCCATACCAGACCTATGGTAACATTTACCTAATACGGCCGTACCACACCAATGGTAACATTCCTTATTTGGCCCACAACATTACCAAGTTATCCTTATACCTTCTTGATATTTATACAAAATGCCATTACATACCCCACATATCACCCCACAACTAAACCCACAATTACATACCCCATCTATTTTTTTTCCTCTTTACCTTTTTTTTTTATGACGAGGGGGTTGAATCCCCCGGAGCCCATGCATTCCCGCACCACCACATCAACCATGTAAGCCACCCCCTTCGGGGGCTGCAGTAGCCAAGTGATCATCGCCCCAGCTGGTAGTCGAACTCGGGACCTCTCAACTCCTACATTTCTGCAAGCTTCAAGGTTTAACCCGACTATCACTGGACTAACACCACTTGGTTTCCTCTTTACACTTGCTTTTACCCTCTTTTCTTAAAAACCTCATTTTTTACCACGTTACCATTTGTCTGGTATGGAGGGAGTACTACTAATAACTTAATAAGTACTCGTAATTAATACTCTATTTACATTAGTAGTTCAAACTTTTTAAGTTATGAAGGATATGAAAAGAAAAATGTACTAAAGGAAATTAATTGGACTAACATAAGTTCCGGAAGGTTGAAGGATTGTCCGCATTGAAATTCATTCATTTAGAGCATTAATTTGCTATTAGGATTGGCGTTTTAATTTGCAAGTGGCAAAGTGACGAATTTTTATCTTATGTTGAAAGTGTGCAATGTGGTATGTAGTATCCCTCAACATGCTTTTTTATAATATTGTATAGATAGATTTGTTAAATACAGTTGACATGTGACACTATTTTTCTATTTATTTTTCCTTTTAGAACCTTAATCGTTTCATTAACATGTTCTATACAAAAAAACAACTAAAATGTCAATTTTAATTAAAAACTGTGAAACTTGAATGTGAATTTGTAAATGTTACATCACTAACTCATGAAATATTTAATATGCACAATAATTTTAAGAATAATGATGATAGAATGACATTTTTGTACGCAATTTTGGTAAAGTCTATGTATATGTGGAAAGGGTAGTTTAGTAAATTTATTGGTTATCAGGTGACATCACAACATGTTAGAAAATTGAAATACTTGACAATAAAGCACTCAACATGCCTTTTAATATTATTTATAGATAGATTGTGAGGTACCATCACAACATGTTAGAAAATTGAAATACTTGACAATAAGGCACTCAACATACTTTTTAATATTATTTATAGATTGAGATTTTTCCGAGTTAAATAATAGTTTAAATTAGGGTTATTTCATAACAATAATCTATCCTATTGGTGGTATGCAATAATCACTCCATCCTATCAATAATCTCAATTAAATCCAACCTATGCACCATACCGTCTAATAACGAACCAATTGATAATTTTTTATGTTTTTGTGTATAAAATAAACCAAGTACTTGATTCATCACTTGAAAATATTACACATAAACATCACATATACCAGCTCGGTTGTCCAAAAACTATCAAATATTCCAACATAAACTTTAAAAATATCAAATTTGGTTCGTTATTAGAAGGTATGGTGCTCAGTTTGGATTTAGTTGGGATTATTGATAGGATAGAGTGATTATTACAGACCACCAATAAGATGGATTATTTTTATGAAATAACCTTTTAAGTTAATATAAAGGTGAAGCTTTGTTTGGATTATTCCCATTAAATAACTCAAAAAAGAATTATCAAACCAGACACATTTTTGCAAGCCATGCAATATTTCAGATTTCATAATTTTTTAATGGCAAGGAAATGTCTACCAATTGACCAAGTCTATAAAGTTTAACCTTGTAAAATAAAACTAGTTTTATAACCCGTGCAATGCACGGGTTAGTTTAATAATCAATGTCTATTATGTTGATCGAATACGGAGCACTTATTAATAACTTTGGATAACTAAACTCCAATTTTTAATCTAAAATTAAGTCTCATCCACAATTTCCTGTGAAAATCACGGTACTTCTCTAACTCTTCATAAAAAATTTCATTAATTTTTTTGTTAAGAATGTGCTAGAATTTTTAACAATTTATTTTCTTTTATAGGTGATTTTTTCATAACGGTAGAATATAAAAAGTTTAGCACTAAATTATGATTATTAAGTGGAATAATGCTTGGTAAATGAAAGTTTAAATAAGATGATTAATTGGTCTATTAATTAGAACGTTGCCTTTTTATTTTCTATTTTTAATTCTTTTTTTAGTAAAAAAATAAAAAATTGATCTAACATGTAAATGTAGTGCCGCCATGTTTCATTCTAGTAATAACTACTCAATCTAGACTTTTTATGTTTTTGTATAGATTATCAGATTTCGGGCGTAATAGATGCTTAATGAATTTGGTTCAGGTTTTCCAATAGTTGGTCTAGTTTTGGATTTCAAATAATGAATCCGAAACAAATTTCTGAAATTTGGTTTGGACCTTTTTTTTAACCTCTGGCTAGATTTGGTTTTGGGGATTGTTTTTTCAATAGGCTTTATACACGGCCATCCCTTTTGAGATGATTATTTAAAATCAGCTTTCTCTTCCAAATTCTACATGTTTTTTTCTTTTCTTAAAAGTGTTTCCATGGTTGAAAAGGGAACATAAAAAAAATTAAAAAAGGCAATTCAAGCAAATGTTATATGACATCCATAATGGGAGATGTAGGAATGCCATGGAATGAAGGCGAAATAACGAAGGAAAAATTAATAGCATGCCAAGAAAATGTGGTGCGTAGCGCGCTTTTTGGTGGCATTCCGCACAGTTTCATCGGGTCTCTTTTTCGAAGTCGTAATTTTCTTAACTTTGTATACATTCGTACGCACATTCCTCAAACCTCTCCATATGCCCTCCGTGTCTCAATTGCTCGTAAGTTTTTTCTTCCTATATAAATTGTCACAATGATACTTTTTCTGTCTTTGAATTTGATTATGAATTTTATGATGATTTTTGTTTCGGGTTATATGAAAGCTATTTTTTTGTCTTTCAATATAAACTTGTGTATTATTTTGTGGATTTTGTTCTAAGTAAGTGCGAATATTCGACTTGAATCTCTCAAACTTCTGATTTTGATAGATGTCATATAAGGTCCTGGTAGTTGTTTCTGCAGGCAGGTTTAATAGTTGAGCCAGTTTTTGCGATATATATGAAAAAATACGCAATGAACAGACCATTATTATTCACAACAACATCAATACTCGTAAACATAGGCTTCTTTCTACAAAGACTAGCAAGAAAGTATTCATCCTTAGTTATTCGGGTTTGTTTACTTCTATTGCATTCAGCTTTGCAACTTATGCAACTTATAATAGAGTGATGGGTTCATCAGTAGGTCTTTCTAAATACAGGGCACTAGTGCCAATTCTAATTGCCAATGCGACAAATTACTTACTAAACACGCCGAGCCACCTCAATGACCTTGGTATAAGCAACTCGAAACTTGGCCAATTGGCTTCTTCAACAGCCATGGTCACAGACATTTCCGTCATGTTAATTAGCATTACATCACTCAATGTTATAATACCTTTCGTCACAAAAAACCAAGATCCCTTACAAAGCCTTGTTCTTTTATAGTATGCTTTTTTATTCTGTGTTATCCGACTCTTAATACTATACCTTGTTAGTTTTAAAAAAACAAGGAAGTCCTTTAAAACGTAATCACTTTGTGACGATCATCATTTTAATTATTATTATGGGGTTCATTGGAAAAGGTTTAAGGCAAAAGTACTCTGCTTTTTTGTTGGCATTAACATTGCCGGAAGAGCCCTTAGCGACAATTTTGGTCAAGAGATTAGATCCAATTACAAGTAATATTTTGTTCCCATTTTTTGTATTAAACTGTGGGATGCAAATGAAATTACCTCTCGATTTCCAAATGGAATCGTATGCGCTTGTAACCATATTGATAATGGGTTATATTGGCAAATTCCTTGGCATCATTATTTTAGCATGGTTTCTTCGTGTTCCATTTTCACAGGTTGTTGCTTTGACTATAATTATGTAAACTAGAGGAGTCTTGGACATTTCTTCGCTTGAAGGTTTGGTACATAATAAGGTAATTAATAGTTCGCCTTCTTTAATTTGTTCGTTTTATAGTCATTCTTATATATCATATTTTGTTTATATTGATATCATATTCCCAACAATGTAGGTTATATTACAGGAACAATACACAATTTTAATATTTTATGCTTCGACTACAATGGGAATATTGTTGCCATTTGTAAAGTTATTATACAAGCCTTCAAGACAATACTCAACAATTATGCGAAATAGCGTATATGATTTTCAATAAAACAACAAAGTACTACTGATATTAGTATGCATTCACAAAGAACGGAGCGTCCAGGGAATTATGCGTTTTCTAAAGGTTTTCCATAGCACTCAACAAAATCCGATTTCAATAATTACCCTTCAACTCTTGCAACTGGCAGGCCGGTGTGCAATGCCGATCATGGCCCCCTTCCATGAAGTCTCTTCAATATCGTCTCTAAGCTCAAACATTAGGCACTCTAATTGCACAGTTAATTATTTCTTGTACCTTGAGTGCGAGACCGAAGGGAGGACTCATGATCAACATTTTGTGGCAATGTCACCGTACGCTACTATGCATAATGATATATGCAACCTCGCTTATAAAAAGGCGGTAGGGTTAGTCATTTTACCATTTCACGTAACTTGGGCTTCTGATAGGACAATTAAAAGCTCTTCCTTAGCTATAAAAGAGGTGAACAACATGGTCTTGAAAAAGGCACCTTGCTCGGTGGGTATCCTAGTTGACCGTTCCGACTCTCGGAAACGTGTTATCAATGAAGACGATTACATTATCTCAATTGTTTTTGTAGGTGGGGATGATGATCATGAAGCCCTTGCGTATGGTAGAATTTTTGCTAAACATTCTAACGTTCGGCTAAAAGTGATAAGGATAAAGCCTCCTATGAGTAACAAGAATGATCAAGTTGATTATAAAATAGTTAAGCAATTTCAAAGGTCATGTAAGAATAATGAGCGAATAAGTTTCCAGGAGGTTATTGTTAACAATGGAGCCGAAAGTATACAAGTTTTGGTTTCGATGAAAGAAGACGTTGATCTTATTGTGACCGGGAAGTTTCATGATGTACAAAGTATACCATTGTTTGGGATTTCGGATAGGTGCAGTGAGTATCTGGAACTTGGGATATTTGGTGACATTTTGCCTTCGGATTTTGAGTTTTCACTTCTGATTGTACAGCAGGAGCCTCAAAATGAGATTGTTTTTGAATAATAACATCATGGACGATATCGGGTGGTATCGAGAGTTTGTACCAACATGACCGTAGTCGGATACTTGTTTCTCTAGGTATGAAATTAGTGTAATCGTGTATATTAGTAGATCACGTGTAAATTGCATTATATTGTTACACCATAGTACGTAGATACGGAGTATTTGTTTATTAGGTATGATTTTTGTAGATAACTAGTACGGAGTAACAAAGTACTTGTGCCAAGGGGTTTTATCAGTACTGTCATCAAACCCAACATGTCTCATTTTATCGATTGCCTTAAGTAGGAGTAGGCGTCTATGCCAAATCGATGTAAATACAACCACCTGGCTTTGTTGACGCGACCAACCCAACTAATGTTTGGAAATAGGCTACTCGAGTATGTTTTGCAATCCTAAAATAAATTTTCCTCTCTTTTGGTTTTGATAACTCAATTGCTAACTTGTCATCATTTTTATGTTAGCTTTATATCAGCTGATAATACTTTAATTTGAAGGATTGCGTATGTTTCGTTGATGAAGATTCTTATTCCGTACAATTTACTATGTATACAAGATGAACAAGCAAATCCGTATTTTATCATTTATGTTTATTACATTACTGGCTTAAATCGCAATTTCATTATTAAAATTTATCACCACACTTACCAGTTTTTCGCTCAAAGACTGCTACCCCTTGTCTTATTTTCTCGGTGTTGAAGTCATCCCTTGTATACTTACGGCCCTCGCCTCACCAAAAGCAAATGAAGTTGGTGAGGTCTAACACTCTAACCTACACATCACTCCATCAACAAGACCGACAACCCTTAATTTTCTCTTTGTTCAAGATCAGAACGAGTAGTTCATCTTGGTTAACTATGTGCTAACACTCTCACCAAATCCATATCATGTCTTCAATTTTACCAGCACTGCGAGATTGAACTTGCTCTTGGTTGACTCGACCATCTTACGGGCAGAGGTGAGCAAAACCGGATATACGATACGGTTTCCAAAACCGTATCGGATATCCAGTTTTTTAAATCTCCTTTTTTTAGTATCCTTATCCGATATGGTTTCTCCGTATATATGAAAATCGTATATCCGGTTTTTTCGTATACCCGGAAATCGTATATTCGTTATCCGGTTTTCAGCCTCACTTATGTAATTTAATATTTTTTTTTTCTTTTCTATGTGTAATTGTTGATTTTTTTAGTAACTTAAAAGTGTTTTTAAATGTTATAAGAGTAAATAACTAATAAAGTTTAATATTAATTAGGTTTAATCACAAACATATTGGATATTTTGTGATTTATGTATATATTTTAATATTTTATTCTAGAAAAAAGACAACCGTATCAGATACCGTATATCCGGTTTCATATTTTGCCGATCCTTATCCGATACGGTTTTTAAAGAACCGTATCGGATTTCCTGAAATTCGTATTGGATATCTGAAAATCCGTATAACTAAATTCGTATAGCGTATCAGATACGTATAATAAAACCGCATCGCATAATTTTGCTCAGCCTACTTACGGGTATGTATTGGAAATATTTCTTAGTATATCCATTGCTTATCTTTTTGTTATATTTTGTATGTTATTGTTTTTATTTATAAAAAAATGATCAATTCATTAATTAATGGTCATAAGGCATCTTCAAATAATACCAAAATACATGAGATTTTTTTTTTGTAAAATAAAACAAAAACCGCCATTGACCTCGATCGCTAATTAATATATGACGCTTCTGCATGCCCTCTGCTCTTCATACAACATTTTATGAGAAGATTTTTGGATATGACAAAGTTATTAGAAAGATGTGTATCGTCTCACGAGACATCCATATGAGAACTCAACCAATATATTGATTTGATAAATTTATTTAGTAAATTCCTTATTTTTTTTAGATGACTTGTCAAAAATCAAGTATCTCTTCCAGATTCCGTAAATTTTTTCAAGGTTGAAGTTATATTATATGACATGTTCTATTCACAAGTGCATATTCATGCATGGAAAAGGAACATAAAAAAGGCAAATAATAAATAAAATTATCAATTTGTACCAAAAAATAAAATAAAATACAATTATCAATAATGGGAGATAGAACATCCATTGCATGGAATGAAGGTAACACAACAGAGGGAATATCAATAGCATGCCAAGGATTTGTGATGCATAGCAATGTATTTGGTGGCATTATTCGCAAAGTTTCATCGGGTCTGTTATTCGACGTCGGAATTTTCCTTATTTTGTATCGATTCGTACGGACATTGCTCAAACCTCTTGATATGCCCTTCGCTTCCCAATTGCTTGTAAGTTTTTTAATTTCTCTCTATCTATATGTTTGAATGTGATTATGATGATTCTTGTTTTGGGTCATCTGGAAATGGCTTTTTTTGTGCTTAAATAGGGGTAAGGTGTAAAGTGTTGTTTATCAACCATCATGTCTTGTATTTTGTTGCAGTTGTTGGTGAAATTGGTTAATGTTAACTTAGTCGGAATGTATACAGACAAATTTCGCATGGAGATCACTTTTAAATTGTAAAATGAGCCTGATTCTATTATCGCTTTTAAAATCGTTCTTTTTTTTTTGGATTATGTACCCAAGTCCCAACCAAGTTTGCGAACTCGCTTTTAAAATGGTACTTAAGATTAAATGCAGACGCATGGATAATAAAACCCTAATTAACCATAGTCAATTGAGCTAAGATATATATGAGTATGTGATGTTTGTTTTCTGACAGATTTGTTATGAACTCAAATCCTGTTTATTTTGATGTCTCTATATGTTGTATAACCTATTTGCGGTTGTTTTTGCAGGCGGGTTTTATAATTGGGCCGATTTTTGGGATATATGTGAATATCTACGCAATAAATAGACCATCATTATATTTAATAGCATTTGTGCTCGCAAACATAGGCTTCTATCTACAACTATTCGTGTTAGGATTGGCCATCAACTTGGGTAAATTAACAAAAACAGGCAAGAAAGCATTCATTCTAAGTTATTCAGGCTTGTTTACTTCTCTTGCATTCAGCTTTGCAGCTTATATTACAGTCAATACAACACACCAACAATTTAATCAAAGGGTAATACCGGTTATATTTTCAATTAATGCCTCAAATTACTTGTTAAGCACGTCAAGCCACCTCAATGACCTCCGTATCAGCAACTCGAAACTGGGCCAATTGGCTTCTTCAACATCCATGGTTACAGACATGTCCGTTATGTTTGCCAGCATTATAGTATTCAATGTTATAATACCCATAATGGGAGGATCCGAAACAGCATTAAAAAGCCTTATTGTTTTATATTACGTTCTTTTATTCTTTGTTTTCCGGCCCTTAATAATATACCTTGTTAGTTTTAAGAAAGAAGGAATACCCCTAAAGCGTACCCACTTTGTGATGATCGTCGTAGTAATTCTTTTTATGGCGTTACTGGGAGAAACTTTTGAGCAAACATATTCTCCGTTTTTAGTGGCATTAACATTGCCAGAAGAGCCCTTATTAACGATTTTGGCCGAAAGATTGGATCCATTTACAAGTAATATTTTTTTCCCATTTTTTGTGATCAGTTGTGGAATGCCTATGGCATTACTGGAAGAAACTCTTGATGTTCGCTCATATAGGCTTGTAATCATAATTGTAATGGGCTATATTGGCAAATTTCTTGGTGTCATTATCCCTGCATGCTTTCTTCGTCTTCCATTTTCACAAGCGACTTCGCTGGCTCTCATTATGTCTACTAGAGGAGTCCTCGACATTCCTTCCATTCTGTCATCGTTTAAAACAGGGGTAAACATTTGCTCTTTTTTATATCAATTGGTCAAGCACATAAGTTTTAAACTTAAAATGACTCAAATTATTATAGTGCCCATCAAAACCTCTTTTCTATTGAAGAGTTATAGGACTCCACTATTTCTCTAATAATATAGTGGTGGTATGATTCTACATACTATCTGAAAAAATACTAATAACATGTTCTTTATATTGCAGGGCCTAACTCCAAATCACTATGCAATATTAATTCTGTATTCTTCGATTACAATGGGAGTATTATTACCATTGGTAAGATTATTATATGAGCCTTCAACACAATATTCAACAATTATAAGACGCGGCGTAATAGATTTCCAAGAAAACAGCGAAGTGCTACTGATATTAGTATGTATTCACAAAGAAGAGACCCTTCCGGGACTAGTTCACTTCCTAAAGGCTTTCTATAGCACTCAACAAAACCCGATTTCAATACTTGCCCTTCAGCTCTTGCAACTAACTGGCCAGTGTGCAATGCCGATCATGGCTCCTCTCCATGAAGTCTCATCGATTTCTTCTCTACTTTCAAACATTGATCGTTCTAATCGTATAGTTAATTCTTTCTTGCACCTTGAGCGAGACACTGATGGTAAGACTCGCTCTCAACATTATGTGGCAATATCACCATATGAGACTATGTATAACGATATATGCAACCTTGCATATGAAAAGGCGGTAGGCTTAGTCATTCTACCTTTCCACATAAGTTCTGGTCCTGATGGAACAATTATAGAATCTTCTTTGGCTATAAGAGAGGTGATCAACATGGTCCTAAAAAAGGCACCTTGCTCGGTTGGTCTCCTAGTTGACCGTTCAAGCTCTCAAAAACATGTCATCGAGAAAGACGCCTATATGATCTGGATTGTTTTCATAGGTGGGGCGGATGATTATGAAGCGCTTGCGTATGGTAAAATATTTTCTAATCATCCTTGCGTTCGGTTACATGTTATATGGCTAAAGCCTCCTAAGAGCGACAATGATAACGTACTTGACAATGAGGTAATGAAGAAATTTCGCAGGTCGTGTAAGAATAATGAGAAAATAAGTTTCAAAGAGGTTGTTGTGAATAATGGAGATGAAACTATACAATTTATGGTTTCGATAAAAGACGACGTTAATCTTATTCTGACTGGGAAGTTTCATAATGTACATAGTGTTCCATTGTTAGGGCTTTCAGATGGGTGGAGTGAATATCCGGAGCTTGGGATACTTGGTGACGTTTTTGCTAGTTCGGACTTTGAGTCTTCGCTTTTGGTAGTACAACATGAGCCTCAAAATGAGCTTGATTTGGATTTTGAAGGCAAATTACATTAGTGATAATAATTGGATACGTATTGGTTAAGCCATGAGAAGTTGAGATTACCTATTCCACTTTTATGTCTCATCTTGTCTCCCATCCAGTCTCCCATCCAGTGGAGAACCTATCTAGTAGGAAAGAGTAATACTCACTACCCCAAATTTTCAAAAAATGGTTAAAATTATTAGTTTGTGCTACCCAAAATTATTAAATATGGACCATAACACAAGTATAAAATAACATGAGGAAACTTAATCGGCTACTCCATAATTTTAATCTAGCTTCACACTAGAGTTTAGACCCATCACCTTAATCTTGTAACGTACCTCACTTTAAATAATGAAAATTGGTAATAATTTATATCGTAGTGGTTATGTGTCATAAGGAGAAGTAATGAAATACAAAATGGGAAAGATGATTTGCATTGAAGTCGGCCATGACTTGGGTGTATGATACTAGTATAGTCGCGTGTAAGTGAACAGTTTTTATAGGTTTTACAATATGGTAGGTATTTCCTAGATCTAACAATGTTATACCTCTAACTTTTATGTAATTTTGCTTGTTGTTGGATACTTGTTGAGTTGTTTAGGTATCATAGTTGATACGTGCATTTTATATAGTCTTTTTAGCCTATTTCAGCACGTATTTCTATGCATTTTTATACTGTTTTTATAGTATTTTGCCTCGAATTGGCTACTTTGGTTCGTTTTGTCCATTTTGTAGAAATGAACGCGAAAGTAGTGGAATCGTACTCTTTTTCGTCCTTTTTGCATGCATTTAGAGGAGACGAGATTTTCTAGAGTGAGATACTGCGTTGGGAAGCGTCGAGACACGCATTACGAGGCAGTTGGGCACGGACTTGAGCTGATTTGAAGACTAAGAACTCGATCGAGCAGTTTTACCACTCGATCGAGTGGTTTTTACGTCCATGGTTCGTCGATCGAGTAGTTTTCTACTCGATCCTGAAGTTGCTGAAAGATGAGTTGCTCGATCGAGTAACTATCTACTCGATCGAGTAGATGCTGCTGAGGTTTTGCTCGATCGAGTGGTTTTATTCCACTCGATCGAGTGGTTTTCGCTATTATGGGCTTTAATTAGCCCGTGTTATGTTTTATTCCGCAAAACTTAATTATTTTCTTTTTTAAGCACGCATTAGTTAGGTCATTAACATCACATTTTATTCACTACTTAGCTTTTATCAAACTTTACTGCGTTAAACATTCTTCTTCACTGTAACCTTGTTCTCGGATTTACTTTGCTCGGATTTTGTGTTCTTTACCCCGGATTCGCTTGATTGTAATTCCTTTCTCGTCTCTTAATAATAATTAATCTTTTGTTTGTTTTAATTCTTCGTTTCGTTACATTTAATTTCTGCCCTATTTTACTCCTTATGCAACTTTATTATAGTTTTGATGTGACACCCTCATTCATTGCGGAAAAGTAAACACATAATTGTAGATAAAAACTGCATGGATATGTTTGTAATAGGTTCATTTGGGTAAAAACCTGTAATTTTTAAAACCGAAAATGAAACCTGAACCTGTTATAAAAATATCCAAATGGGAAGGTGTCAAACATGCAAGGTCTAAAATAAATCTTATACATAAAACATCGCTAAAGTCGCGAAATAAAGTTATACAACCCAAATATGAAAAAGGGAGACATATGTCCCTAAAAGGTATATAACATAAAAAGTGTTTAAGGGTCACAATAAAATAAAGCCAATCTAGGTCCCAAGGTTACTTTGCTCGCTAGCTCGTCCATGTACCCCATATATGCATCACCTACCTGTCAATCGCATTTTATACAAATACGAAAGCCACAGTCAGTGGGGAGTAACTCCGAGTTTTCCCAGCCACGAAATGTCATAATTAATATAACATGTAAACATAAGAATATGAATATGAATAACACATAGCCTTAACATATAGATGTTAGACAATCATGCTTATCATGTGAACAACAATACGACAACACATAGTCCTAGCATTTGAATACTAGACTGACTCATACTACACTATCATGTGAATCACATAACATCCAGGAATCCAAACTCTATCAACCATAGCCGGCTTGCATCTCACCTTCTATGATTCATAGAATCATCAAACAAGAAAGGACAATATATCTAGAGACAGGCATAAGTTCCTAGTACAGTCAATAGTCACTCTGTAACTCGAGTTTATACCACGAGGTAAGGTAAACACCCTAGTCCTAAACCTACGCAGACCTAGCGACATGCAGAAAATACCGCATCCAAGACCCATGATCACACACATGAGTACCCCTAAGGACTCCACCAAAGGGTTGGCTAGTACTTAAGCTGACCACATACTTCTAAGAGTACGTCAGGAGGTCATGCCCTAACTTGGATATAAGCCCACCAAGCTAAGACACAAAGGCTATTAAGCCGCAAACATACACTCGTCAAAGACTATAAGGGCCTATCTATGACATCGACCGAAGTCACTCACCTAGGACTTAGTCCCAACTGAATGCTTTAGCCTACAACACTTAAGACAAGTAGGACACCCACTTAACCATAAGAGGGGCAAAGAGTCCAACTTTCAAACATAAATGCTAACATTCTATCATGTGAAAGGCTATATACATGTCTATTCAATGAGACAATCCAACCATATCCTCAATGTCATCAATAACCAAATTATAGCTAACCATCAATATCATAATCCATGAGAATAAGCTAAAATGGCCAAAGGCAAACAAGACTCAAGCATAAGGCAACCAAAGCATCCAACAACCAACATGTGAAATAATAATCATGCTCATATGGTTAAAACATCAAGCTACCAACATGTTGAATCATAAATATCAAGGCATCAATATGAAACATTCAATATCAACCAATCTCACCTCAAAGACAAACCCTCTACCCAAGTCCCGCGACGGGTCATTGGTCAAATCGAGGTGACTGGTTTAAACCGAGTTTGACCAAACTCATTTGGTCAAATTGGCCCAGCTCAGAGTCTTGGCCTACTTTGGCCCACATCACGGTAAATTAGTACTCCCATGATAAAAGAGTCTCAACACACCATACACAAGTGTTAGAGCCAAGGTTAAGATGCATACCCAACAAGACACTCTCAAAACCCAATCTATAACAACAAGTTTAGTACTCGACTATAACAAGGGTCAATTTCAAACGGTCATAACTTGAGTTCTAAATATCTAAATAAGGTGAAACCAATTGGAGATGATATCTTATCCTCTTACGGTTCTAACGGTAGGTCATAAGCCTCAAACAAACAAGTAACGAAGAAGTTATGGCCATTTTACGAAAACTGGTCGACCTAAACCGCATCTGCGATAGTGGCGGAGCTGCGGTGGTGGCGAGCTGCGGTGGTGGCGGAGGCTGCGGCAAAGGCCTGATTACCACGACACATACGGACTAAATCTTCATCCTCAAGTCAATCTTATATTATCATTACAATCCGATTGAACAAGAACATGTAATTAACAAGGAATTCCACATGTATACTTGGGAGGAAATCAATAGTTTACATATTCAAGCAACATTCAACAATATTCATTCCGTTTCAACACTTAAACATGTGAAAAACAACATATTTAACAAACTTTAACAACAACCATTCATGTGAAAATTAAAGTTAACATGTTATCAATCACATAAGCATCCAACACATCATAAACAACACTAATGTGACATTAAATCGTCGAGTAACTCAGAATAGTTACCTTAAGCTAGCAAAGAGACAAGTAATAACTTGAGAAAGCTTCTAAACCCCAAAATTACTCTTCATCTTCAACAATATATGAGTCTCCTAACTCATCTTCATATTCTTCACCTATAAGAACAACAAAAACACAATTATTAAGCTTAAATTCGAAACCCTAAAAAAAAGTGTCTTAACCAAAATTTGGGGGAAATGAAAATAAAGCTTACTAGTAGATGAGGATTGAAGAGAGGATTCCGAATATATAATTTTTATGCGATTTGGTGGAGAAATGAAGAAGTTATGGTGGATTTAGGGATTGTAAGGAGGTTGTTTTGAGAGGAATTTGGTGTTTGAGAGGAGGGAGTGATAGAATGAGAATTTAGGAAATGAAAGATGAAGAGGAGACCCATGGAGGATGGAGGGTGCATGGATGAGTTTCAATTGTTTACGTTTTGGTTCGTTTCGACGGAAATTAGAAATATTCGTCGAACGCGATTTCCGAGAAAATTAAAGTTCTTAAACACGATTTTACTAAAAGATTAAGTACTCATATGCCCAATATCCAAACTCGTTTACCCAACGACCGTAAGAAATGGGAAAATCCCAATTTTACGACTTTTGTCCGAAATCTATTTTATCAAGGGAAAAGGTTTAAATATAGTTTAAATCACTTTTAAACATTTCTAAACTATCAAAAATAATTACATTTCTTCAAAATAAAATAAGATTATATTTTATCAAATAAATTTTATTTCAAATAAATTAATATAAAATTAAAATAGATTAAAATATTACTTTTATAATATAATAAAGGTCTTCAAATTTACGGGATGTTACACACATCCCTCCTTTTAAGAAGTTTCGTCCCCGAAACTTAGAAGAAGGAACATTGTATATATGTAGGTCTATCTCCTTAAAATCAAGTAAACAAAATCTTCAAAATATGAACGTATGAAGTATAAGTGTCTTTTCAATGGAACGGAAAATCCTCGTCGGCCGTCCAAGAACATCAATATTCCAAATCAAAGACATAAAAATATATATTTTTACACCAACAAATGAGAAAACTAATTATCGGACGTCTCCAATAACGAGCTTTACCACTCATTGACGTTAAGACCAGTGGAAAACATTAAAACATTTCCAAAAGTCTTTAGTTCGAAACTCTATAATAAGGATAATAACTCCACTAGCTATGACCAAACTCTAACTACGACTTTTAAACAACTAGGCAAGGACTACTAACGTGGAGAGTATTTAAGAGAAGGAGAGGAACACTCGAAAGGATAGCTAAAACTCACAAGAATTAGATAAAGGAAAGAGAATCACCTCACGAGAAAAGTTCGGGATATTTAGCTAACATAGAGGATTCAGGCTCCCAAGTTTCTTCTTCGACATTTCCACAACGCCAAAGGATACGAACTAGGGGCACCACTTTGTTTCTAAGTTGCTTGTTTGCCCTTTCGAGGATTCGGATCGGCCTTTCTTTCAAAGCCAAGTTAGGTTCCAAATCTGGGATTTCTTCTTGAATAACATGGCTCGGATCACTAATGTACTTCCTCAACTGAGATACATGAAAGACATTATGAACCTTGCTCAAATTCGGGGGCAACTCCAAACGGTAAGCAACGGGACCAATCTTCTCAAGCACACGGAAAGGTCCAATGTATTTGGGACTCAATTTTCCTTTCACGCCAAACCGTTTCACCCCTTTCATAGGTGACACCTTAAGGAATACTCGATCATCAATCTCAAAGGCAAGTGGTCGACGACGGACATCGGCATAAGATTTCTGTCGGTCTTGAGCGGTTTTCATACGCTCTCGAATGATCTGAACCTGATTGATGGTCTCAGTCACCAAATCGGGTCCCAACACATGAGCATCTTGGACTTGATCCCAAGAAACAGGACTACGGCACTTCATACCGTACAAAGCTTCATAAGGTGACATCTTGATAGAAGTATGATAGCTATTGTTGTAGGAGAATTCAACAAGAGGTAAGCACTTCTCCCAAGAAGTGTGGAAGTCTAAAGCAAAAGCACGGAGGAGGTCCTCTAAAGTCTGGATAGTCCTCTCGATCCGTCCATCTCGTAGCGGCATGAAAAGCGGTACTCATCGCAGCTTACTACCCATGGCTTCTTGCAAAGCAGTCCAGAAACGGGAATAGAATCTCGGGTCACGATCTGAAACTATATCCTTAGGCACTCCATGGTAGCGTACTATCTCCTTCACATAGGCACCAGCTAGGACATCTAAGTTCCATGTCTCCTTGATAGGTATAAATCTAGCACACTTGGTCAATCGATCTACAACTACCCAAACAACATCTTTTCCGCTTGCAGTCTTAGGTAAAGCCATCACAAAGTCCATGGAAATGGACTCCCACTTCCAAAGGGGAACATCCAAAGGTTGTAGCAAACCTCCGGGTTTCTGATGCTCGATCTTCACTTTCGACGGGTAAGACACTTGCTAACATACTCTAGGACATCAATCTTCATCCTAGGCCACCGAATCAATCTCAAGTCTTTATACATCTTGTCACCACCAGGATGAATAGAGTAAGGAGAAAGGTGAGCTTCATCAAGGATCTTCTTCCTCAACTCGGCTACTCTCGGAACATACATCCTACCTTGGTAACGAAGGTATCCATCACTATCCACCACACAATCCTTAGCTTGCCCAAGTTGGATTTTTGCTTGAATGGACCTGAAAGTAGCATCCTCAGGTAGGCAAGTACGGATCTCACGGTAAAAGTCGGGTTCTGCACTCAAGGCACTAAGATAGTCAAAGCCCTTCCCAACAAGGCTTATCCCTAACTTTTGAAATTCCGTGGTAAGTTCATCAGGTAACACACGGATAGTGCTCAAAGAGTGACTAGTCTTCCTACTCAAAGCATCGGCCACCACATTTGCTTTTCCTTCATGATAAATCAACTCGGCATCATAATCATTCACCAACTCTAGCCATCTTCTTTGCCTCATATTCAATTCTTTCTGGGTAAAGATACACCTCAAACTCTTATGATCGGTATAAATGCGGCAATGAACTCCAATAAGGTAATGCCTCCATGTCTTCAAGGCATGTACCACGGCGGCTAATTCAAGATCATGAGTCGGATAGTTCACCTCGTGAACTCTCAGCTGTCGAGAAGCATAAGCAATAACCCTTCGGTTTTGCATCAAGACACAACCTAGGCCATGCTTTGAAGCATCACAATAAACATCGTAGTCCACACCATCCTCAGGTAAGGTCAACACCGGAGCGGTAGTCAACCTAGTCTTCAACTCTAAGAAGGCATTCTCACACTCATCGGTCCACACATACTTAGACTCCTTCTTCAACAATTGAGTCATCGGTCTAGCTAACTTAGAGAAATCTTTCACGAATCGACGGTAATAACCCGCCAAACCGAGAAAGCTTCGAATCTCAGTCACATTTTTCGGACTCTTCCAATCAACAACGGCCTCAATCTTAGAAGGATCTACCATAACACCATCTTTGGATATGACATGTCCAAGAAAAGTCACTTGATGCAACCAAAATTCACATTTTGAGAACTTAGCATACCACTTTTGACGATGTAGAATGTCTAAGATGACACGGAGGTGTAGGGCATGTTCCTCATCATTCTTTGAGAAAATCAAGATATCATCAATGAACACCACCACACACTTATCGAGGTACTCACTAAAGGTACGATTCATTTGATCCATGAAGATAGCATGAGCATTAGTCAATCCGAAAGGCATCACTTTAAATTCGAAATGACCATATCTCGTGCTGAAAGCAGTCTTAGGAATATCGGACTCACGAACCGGAATTTGATGATAACCCGATCGGAGGTCAATCTTGGAAAAAGTAGAAGCACCACGCAATTGGTCAAAGAGATCATCAATCCGTGGAAGCGGATACTTGTTCTTGATTGTCACACGATTGAGTTCACGATAATCAATGCAAAGTCGCATAGATCCATCCTTTTTCTTTACAAAGAGGACGGGGGAACCCCAAGGAGAAGCACTAGGCCTAATAAAGCCTTTCTCAATCAAGTCATCAAGTTGAACTCTCAACTCCTTCAATTCGGAAGGTGCCATACGATAAGGAGCTTTAGCAATAGAACCGGTTCCGGGAACTAGGTCAATAGAAAATTCAACATCTCTTTCAGGAGGAATCCCGGGTAATTCATCGGGAAATACATCCGGAAATTCACAAACAATGGGAACATCCTTCAAGGGAGGAAGAGAAGGAGAATTAGAAGTAGTCACTACACATAGAAATGCTTGATGACCCTTCTTCAACGCATTGACCATTTTCATGTCCGAGATCAACTTCACACCAGTTTGCTTTCTAACTCCTTGATAAGATACGCGAGTACCCAAAGGGCTTTTAAGAACAATATTTTGATCTCGACATTCAAATCGAGCATGATAGATAGATAACCAATCCATGCCCAAAATAACATCAAACTCCTCAAGTGGAAATCGAAGGAGATTAGCCGGTAAAATAGATCCCGCTATCGATATAGGGACATCCGAATAAAAATAAGAACAAGAGAAGATGTCGCCGGAGGGTAAAGATATTGATGTACTATCTCCAAGTGAAGGTTCAAGAGGTAACTTGTCGGAGAATTTCATCGATATAAATGACAAAGAAGCACCGGTATCAAATAAAACCAAACAAGGGACATCAAATATTAAGAACGTACAAGTGACTATGTCTGGGTGTGCCTCAGCCTCAGCACGGCTCATCACAAAGATGCGACCTCTCGGCCTCTCAGGAACAGCAGGAGTAGTAGTAGTCTTCTTCTCAGGACACTCATTAGCCTTGTGTCCAGGCTTGTTGCAGGAGAAACACACAATTTGCTTATCAAAGCAACGAATTCCGGGATGCAAAGGGTTCTTACAATGATAGCACATACGACCCTTAGGATTTTTGTCGTTGCTAGGAGATAGAACACGAGCACCTTGATTTGCTTGTCCACTCGGAACAAACCTCTTCTTGTTAGGATAATAGGGGGAAGAAGTAGGCACAAAGGGTCTAGAAGGAGCAACATAAGGCCTAGAAGTGGAGTAGAGTGGCCTCTTGCCAAGGGAAGTATGAGAAGCACGAGCCTCTTCATCAATAGCCCGAATAGAGCTCTCGGCCCATAATGCATCATCATAGATTGAGACAAAGGAAGTAGAATCCCTACGGATCAAGCTCTTAAGCTTTGGAGTAAGCTTGTCAAGGTAAAAGAAAGCCTTTTCTTCTTCATTTTTGACAAGTCTAGAAGCATAGTGAGCAAGTTCATTGAACTTGTCGGTAAAGGCTTGGACAGAAATACTTCCTTGCTTCAAATTCATAAATTCTTTGAGCCTTTGTTGTTTCAGCTCTTTTGGATAGAACCTAGCCTCAACTAGATCCTTAAAGCGATCCCAACCAAAGCCAGGCTCAAGAGTGGAAGTAGGACTAGTCATAGACCACCATCTATCAGCTTCTTTCACAAGGAAATGAGAAGCCAATTTCACTTTGTCTTCTTCACGAACATCATACAAGGCAAAGCTTTTCTCCAATTCACGAAACCATTTGGTGAGTGCCACCGGGTCTACTTCACCACCATAAGTTTGAGTCTTGTTTCGAGTCAACTGACTTGCCACCCAAGTGTAAGAATCGGGTCTTTCACCTTCTGGAAACTGAGGAGGGGGAGGAGGAGGAGGTTGGTTTTGTAGGTTTTGTTGTATGTCTTGCTGGTTCTGGAGGATCTGAGTAAGAGCTTGTAAGATTGCATTATCAACGTTTCTTGTAGGAGCCATCTTGCAAAAGAGAACACTAATTAGCACCTAATAAATAGCAATCACAAAGAGACTACAACATAAGGTCCTAAGTCTACCCATCCTACCCATCTCTCAAGTTTATTATTTTAAGGTCAAGTTATTTATATTGGGGTGCACAAACGTGCATCGGGAGCAAATATGCTCTGATACCAACTGTGACACCCTCATTCATTGCGGAAAAGTAAACACATAATTGTAGATAAAAACTGCATGGATATGTTTGTAATAGGTTCATTTGGGTAAAAACCTGTAATTTTTAAAACCGAAACGAAACTGAACTGTTGTAAAAATATCCAAATGGGAAGGTGTCAAACATGCAAGGTCTAAAATAAATCTCATACATAAAACATCGCTAAAGTCGCGAAATAAAGTTATACAACCCAAATATGAAAAAGGGAGACATATGTCCCTAAAAGGTATATAACATAAAAAGTGTTTAAGGGTCACAATAAAATAAAGCCAATCTAGGTCCCAAGGTTACTTTGCTCGTTAGTTCGTCCATGTACCCCATATATGCATCACCTACCAGTCAATCGCATTTTATACAAATACGAAAGCCACGATCGGTGGGAGTAACTCCGAGTCCTCCAGCCACGAAATGTCATAATTAATATAACATGTAAACATAAGAACATGAATATGAATAACACATAGCCTTAACATATAGATGCTAGACAATCATGCTTATCATGTGAACAACAATACGACAACACATAGTCCTAGCATGTGAATACTAGACCGACTCATACTACACTATCATGTGAATCACATAACATCCAGGAATTCAAACTCTATCAACCATAGCCGGCTTGCATCTCACCTTCTATGATTCATAGAATCATCAAACAAGAAAGGACAATATATCTAGAGACATGCATAAGTTCCTAGCACAGTCAATAGTCACTCTGTAACTCGAGTCTATACCACGAGGTAAGGTAAACACCCTAGTCCTAAATCTGCGCAGACCTAGCGACATGCGGAAAATACCGCTTCCAAGACCCATGATCACACACATGAGTACCCCTAAGGAGTCCACCAAAGGGTTGGCTACTACTTAAGCTGACCACATACTTCTAAGAGTACGTCAGGAGGTCATGCCCTAACTTGGATATAAGCCCACCAAGCTAAGACACAAAGGCTATTAAGCCGCAAACATACACTCGTCAAAGACTATAAGGGCCTATCTATGACATCGACCGAAGTCACTCACCTAGGACCTAGTCCCAACTGAATGCTTTAGCCTACAACACTTAAGACAAGTAGGACACCCACTTAACCATAAGAGGGGCAAAGAGTCCAACTTTCAAACATAAATGCTAACATTCTATCATGTGAAAGGCTATATAAATGTCTATTCAGCAGACAATCCAACCATATCCTCAATGTCATCAATAACCAAATTATAGCTAACCATCAATATCATAATCCATGAGAATAAGCTAAAATGGCCAAAGGCAAACAAGACTCAAGCATAAGGCAACCAAAGCATCCAACAACCAACATGTGAAATAATAATCATGCTCATATGGTTAAAACATCAAGCTACCAACATGTTGAATCATAAATATCAAGGCATCAATATGAAACATTCAATATCAACCAATCTCACCTCAAAGACAAACCCTCGACCCAAGTCCCGCGACGGGTCATTGGTCAAATCGAGGCTGACCGGTTTAAACCGAGTTTGACCAAACTCATTTGGTCAAATTGGCCCAGCTCAGAGTCTTGGCCTACTTTGGCCCACATCACGGTAAATTAGTACTCCCATGATAAAAGAGTCTCAACACACCATACACAAGTGTTAGAGCCAAGGTTAAGATGCATACCCAACAAGACACTCTCAAAACCCAATCTATAACAACAAGTTTAGTACTCGACTATAACAAGGGTCAATTTCAAACGGTCATAACTTGAGTTCTAAATATCTAAATAAGGTGAAACCAATTGGAGATGATAGCTTATCCTCTTACGGTTCTAACGGTAGGTCATAAGCCTCAAACAAACAAGTAACGAAGAAGTTATGGCCATTTTACGAAAACTGGTCAGACCTAAACCGCAGCCTGCGATAGTGGCCGGAGCCTGCGGTGTCGGTCGGAGCCTGCGGTGGTGGCCGGAGCCTGCGGTGGTGGCCGGAGCCTGCGGCAAAGGCCTGATTACCACGACACATACGGACTAAATCTTCATCCTCAAGTCAATCTTATATTATCATTACAATCCGATTGAACAAGAACATGTAATTAACAAGGAATTCCACATGTATACTTGGGAGGAAATCAATAGTTTACATATTCAAGCAACATTCAACAATATTCATTCCGTTTCAACACTTAAACATGTGAAAAACAACATATTTAACAAACTTTAACAACAACCATTCATGTGAAAATTAAAGTTAACATGTTATCAATCACATAAGCATCCAACACATCATAAACAACACTAATGTGACATTAAATCGTCGAGTAACTCAGAATAGTTACCTTAAGCTAGCAAAGAGACAAGTAATAACTTGAGAAAGCTTCTAAACCCCAAAATTACTCTTCATCTTCAACAATATATGAGTCTCCTAACTCATCTTCATATTCTTCACCTATAAGAACAACAAAAACACAATTATTAAGCTTAAATTCGAAACCCTAAAAAAAGTGTCTTAAACAAAATTTGGGGGAAATGAAAATAAAGCTTACTAGTAGATGAGGATTGAAGAGAGGATTCCGAATATATAATTTTTATGCGATTTGGTGGAGAAATGAAGAAGTTATGGTGGATTTAGGGATTGTAAGGAGGTTGTTTTGAGAGGAATTTGGTGTTTGAGAGAAGGGAGTGATAGAATGAGAATTGAGGAAATGAAAGATGAAGAGGAGACCCATGGAGGATGGAGGGTGCATGGGTGAGTTTCAATTGTTTACGTTTTGGTTCGTTTCGACGGAAATTAGAAATATTCGTCGAACGCGATTTCCGAGAAAATTAAAGTTCTTAAACACGATTTTACTAAAAGATTAAGTACTCATATGCCCAATATCCAAACTCGTTTACCCAACGACCGTAAGAAATGGGAAAATCCCAATTTTACGACTTTTATCCGAAATCTATTTTATCAAGGGAAAAGGTTTAAATATAGTTTAAATCACTTTTAAACATTTCTAAACTATCAAAAATAATTACATTTCTTCAAAATAAAATAAGATTATATTTTATCAAATAAATTTTATTTCAAATAAATTAATATAAAACTAAAATAGATTAAAATATTACTTTTATAATATAATAAAGGTCTTCAAATTTACGGGAGCGGTTACTTATGATAGCTCACCAGGCTGTGTACATGGCCCACAGATCAACACGGGTCCTTTACAGCGCATTTTGTCCTCACTCATGCGCATCCCGGAAACCTTCCCAGGAGGTCACCCATCCTAAGACTACTCCCAGTCAAGCACGCTTAACTTTGGAGTTCTTTCGCATGGATGACCATAAAAGAATGTGCACTTTGTTGATATGAGTAGTACTTCCAATCCCTTTAAGCACTAGTCATTTAAGCCTATCACTGGACCTCTTCAATTACCGTGGGGTGTTACATTTTATATGTTGAATGCTGGAAATTTATCTGCTGTTAGTATTGATAGTTTAATTAGCGACATGAGTAGCTAAACCCCTTTCATGTTGGGATTAGGGGATCTGCGGTAGGAATGTGACGATGTAGTAAATGAAATAGATGAATTAATTGTGAGATCTTGTCACCATAGCAATTTAATTGTATTTATCGACTTAGTTGAGTGCACGCTTCTGAGTCATTTCTTTAATCTGGCTAAAATTAATCCTAGATCGAAAGATTGGACTAAATAAGCCTGCTATGAACAGTAGACTACCTGGACGGGAATGAAAGTTAAGTTAGCGGTATTTTAGGATAGAAAGTGGACCGAAAGGACCTTTCCACATCCGTCTTACATTGATTCGTCTGAGTCATTTACAGCTGAGTCACTGGACTACCGTAGTGAACCGAATTCCCGACATGTTCCTCTCTATCTGATAGTTTAAACTTATTTCTTGCCTTTACTGCTCTTACCCTTTATTTCTCTTTCCCTTTATACTTCGTAGTTTAGAAAACAATTCAAACAATCCCCCCCCCCCCCATTTGTGACCAAATAGACGGACTTCTACAGATATCTTGCCTCCCTGAGGAGATCGACCTGACTTCCCTAGCTATATAGTTAGTTTAGTTAGTTTATTTTTGACAGGTACACGACAGACGTGTCAAATTTTGGCGTCGTTGCCGGGGAGGCAATTGCCCTATCTGTTTTTGCTTCGTTTATTTTATCCGTCTCAGGGAATTTTTATTCCTTGAGGCTGTTCTTATTATTTTCTTTCAGTGTTGTTTATGCCCTGGTCAGACAGGTTTGAATTAGTTTCAGCTGATTCAGAGCTAGAGAGATTATTCAAGCATAGACTCCGTCTGTAGAGAAAATCACGAAAGGAAGACTTGAGTACTTTCGAGCCAGAGCTACATCACTCTCTTTTCGAAGAAGATAGTCCGATTTCTACAGTAAAGATGCCTAAGTTTTCCAGTCATTCGGTGCCTAAAGCATCCTCTATTCCGAAAGGTTTCAATCTCCAGACTGAGGATGGAAATACATTCGACATCCGTCCTTCTTATATCAATCTGGTGGAGAGAAATATCTATAGAGGCGTGGCTGGTGAAGACCCAAGGAAGCACATGGAGGTCTTTATAGACTACTGTTCTACTATCCCCGCCACTAAGGGGGTAACTCAAGATAAGATTAAGGAGGTTTTATTTCCTTTCTCTTTAGCCGATTCAGCCAGGGAGTGGCTGACTGACTTGGACCGCACAACTTCAGGGGTTAAAGATTGGGAGTCTCTTGCTCTTGCCTTTTACAAGAGATATTTCCCTCCACAACGCACCAATATGCTGAGGGCTAAGATTACCAGTTTCAGACAGGCTCCCGATGAAAGTTTATATGAGGCGTGGTCACGATTCAAGAAGTTGGTGAGGTCTATTCCTCACCATGGTTTCGACCCATGGTTTATAGCTAATCAGTTCTACAATGGGCTGTATGACGACCACAGAGCTATACTTGATGCGGCATCTAGTGGGAGATTCCAGGAGAATACTGATGATGATAAGGGATGGTCCCTTATTGAAGAGATGGCAAATCATAGTGCTGAGTATGGAAACCCGAGGGATGGGATTAGGACAGTTCATGCGGTAGATAAGCAAGTTGTGGCTCAGCTGGAAGCCATGAATGCTAGATTTGACAAGTTGGAGTTACAAGCTGCTGGGGAGCCTCAGACGGTCCATGTTCTTACTAGAGGAGAGACCGTTTCATGTGAGAGATGTGGGAGTAACGATGGCCACACTGCTGTTGGCTGTCTTGTGGAGAAGGAACAAGTCCTTGCCTTTCAACAATATAGGCAAGGAGGGGGTTCCTATTATAACAATCAAGGGGCAGTCCATCCCAATTTGAGATGTACTAGTCAAAATGTGCTCAATCCTACACCTCCTCCGCACCAGCAGCAGCCATATGTTCCTCCACACAAGAATCAACAAGGCTTTCAGAAGCCTTCTTCCTTTACTCCTCCTAATCACGGTGCATCATCTTCTGATGGGGTGAGTGAAATTGGTGAGCTAAAGTCTATGTTGCAAGCCTTTACAAAGCAGTTTCAGCTGAGTGATCAACAGAAAGATGCGTCCATAAAGGCACTTGAAACTCAAGTTGCCCAATTAGCCATGAATAAATCCTCAAGAAAGCAAGGTCAATTACCGACTCAAAATGAGAAGAATCCACATGAGACGGTAAATCTTATAAATTTGAGAAGCGGTCATTCATATGAGGGACCGAAAGTGTTGAAATCAGACCCGAGGAAGGCTATAACTGATGATGAATAGTGTTCTGTCGAAAAAAGTGAGCTCACGGCAAAGAAGGTGCTCGATCGACTTGTTTATGGTGGTCGATCGAGCAGATTTGGTGAAGAAAGTGGTCGATCGAGTAGTTTTTCTACTCGATCGAGTGAACAGGAAAGTGGAGTTGTTCGATCAAGTGAGATTTTCACTCGATCGAGTGATATTGCTGAAGATTCTACTCGATCGAATGGGCATATTGGTCGATCGAGTAGTTTTGATGACGGGAAGTTTATCCGAGAGCCTGCTAGTGCTCGATTAAGCGATAAATCACCGGAAAGACCTCGTTCGAGAGGTAAGAAGCGTCCAAAGGATACAGAGCTTGCTCCGGGTGACACATTGGAAGAGAGAAACAAGGGACTCGAGATACCCATCACGGTTCCCTTCCGAGGCGGCTGCAGAATACAAAAGCTAATCAACAATTCGGCAAATTTGTCGAACTTCTGAGAAGATTAGAAGTCACTGTGCCGTTCACCGAATTGCTGACAAAGGTACCCTCTTATCTTAAGTTTATGAAAGAAATTTTATCGCGTAAGAGGACTATTAGTGATAATGAGACCGTAGCTTTGACAGAGGTGGGGTCAGCCCTATTTCAAAATAAGTTACCTCCCAAACAGTCAGATCCGGGTAGTTTTTCAATTCCGTGTCATATCAGTACCCATTTGATTGATAACGCGCTATGCGATCTAGGCGCTAGCGTGAGTGTCTTACCGTTGTCTCTGGCTAAGAGACTTGGTTTGACAAAGCTGAATTGCACCAACATGACGGTTCAGATGGCCGACCGTAGTATATCACGGCCACTAGGTGTAGTAGAAGACGTACCTGTTCAGATCGGGAGGTTCTTTATTCCCGTCGATTTCGTTGTCTTAAACATCCCCGAAGATGCACACACCCCTATTATTTTAGGGAGACCATTTTTGTCTACTGATCGTGCAGTTATAGACGTCGGAGGGAAGACTTTGACCTTTCAGGTAGGGGACGAGGAGCTGATTTTTCATCAGTCTAAGTTCCGGAGGGCTCCCATGCAAGCTCAGCCTTGCAATGTTCTCTCTTCTATTGACCCTATTATTGACACTCCAGATGAAAATCTGGAGTATTGTGCTACTATTGTTACCCCTCCGCCTCAGATTGAGAGCAAAAAGGAGGAAAGTTCGTCTGTTTTCCTTGCTGCAGGTACAGATGAAAGCAATGAAGGAGCTGTCAAAGGGTGTTGTGCGATTGCTGTCAATCAAATTGGAAGTGAGGATGCCAAAGACGGTGATAGAGGAGCAAGGATGAGGAAAGTTCGTGCTTATGTGGATGTGAACTACTCCCCTCCTAGAGAATTAAATGATTCAAATTCAAGCTCATGGAAGTTGAAGAGGACAGTCAATGTTGCTGAGATGACGTCCTCCAGTCAGGAGCCCTCCAAGGGGCTACTGAATTGCATTGGGAAGTGAGCGGGGAAATGCCCCGTGTAACACCTTGTAATAAATAATTTTTGAATTTTCCGTTGAACTTCTTTTAATGCTTTTAATTAGGACAATTAGTTTATAGACAGTTTTTAGCGTATATTTAAGACTATAGACTGTTCCTATGCGTATTTGGTATTTTGGGATATTTTTGCACATGTTTTATGCAGGTTTGGGGAAGTTTTACGCATTCCAAAGGAAGAAATGACGAAATTCAAGAGCTTACGCGAGAAAAGAGCTCGATCGAGTACTTTTTGTACTCGATCGAGTGAAAAAATGGTTGATCGAGTACTTCTTCCAGTCGATCGAGTAAAGCAATAAATGGGACTTCTCGATCGAGTAGAACTCTACTCGATCGAGTAGCTGGAACATCAAAAGTCCTCGATCGAGTAGTTTAAAACCACTCGATCGAGTGGATTCGCAAAAGACGCAGGGAGTTGTTCCTTAAACTCTTTTCTTTTGGTTTCTATTTCATTTTTTTCCCATTATTTCGTCTAACATCTCCCTAATTGCGATCAAAATCACCCCAAATCCCCATTTTTCTTGCTCAAAAACCAAATCCGCCTCCTAAAAATTGTTGCTTGATAATTAATCTTTCAAAGCCTCTTAATTCCCCCTTAATTTGTGCTCATTTTCACGGTTTTAAAGAGGGTTTAGGGTTTGCGATTTTTCGAACAAAAAAATCGCCTTTTCTTGCTTGTTCTTTGAAGATTTTTTGCAATTTGTAGGTTGTTCTCATCAAGTAAGTGATTCCTTCATCCTCTATGCTTTTTAATTTCGATTATTTTGAATTTTATGAGGAAAATTTGGAAGTAGGGTTCGAAAATCCATGATTAGTCGAATTTTTCGACTTTCCTTGTCTTTGTTTGCCCTTACTTGCCTTACTTGATGATCAATCCCCATTCCTCGCTGTTGTTGCATGATTAATTCGAATATTACGCGAGATTTCGCGATTAGGGCTGTTTTAGTCGAATTTTTTCGACTGTCAGACGGGTTATATGCTTTCATGACTTAATTAACCTCAGTTGTTGTTTAATTGCTGCTGTCAATACCTGCTATCCCGTTCCCTATCGCTGTTTACACGCTATGATTCGAATTTTTGAGGATTGTTGGGAATTATGTGCTGTAGGTCGAAATTTTCGACTGGTAGGGGGTTTTCACATGCTGTTTTCTGCTGGTTTTTCGTGCTGTTTTAGCCACCTTTAGCCGCTGTTTTCTTATCATGTCCGCTACCCTCTATTACAGTATAGATTCTAGCTCTTTATCCTCTACTAGTTCGTCCTCTAGTCTATCTCTGTCTGAGACAGTGGCCCCTGCTGCTGCCACTGCCTCCACCTTAGTCACTACCGCAGCCCCAGTGTTCCTAGTTTCAGCTGCAGGTACAGTTTGTGCTCCAGCTAGCTCCGCTGCTAGCTCAGTTCAGGTTGCCACTTCCTCTACGGCCATGACCACTGCTAGTCTTCCTTCTTCAGTGGTGGCCACAGCAGCCCCTACTTCTACACCAGCCACCGTTTTCACGCCTGTGGTGGACTCGCCAGCAGCCGCAGCTGCCTTTAGAGCAGCCCTGGTACCTTACACCGTCACTGCACGGGCTTCTGCTTTGAGTTCCAGAGGCCGGGGTCGTAGACAGTCCCGTTCTACGCCAGCTCCAGTCACTTCTACTTCTGCTACTACTTCTACTACAGCTGCTGCTCCTTCTACTTCTGACACGGTCACGGTTCGAGGGGACACTTCCCTCGACCCTCACCCACGCTATCCGTAGGTACATTTTGTTAATGCTTTACATCGCAAGAAGTTTTATAACCTGCTAGGATGTTCGTTTGTTCCTTCCCGATTTCTAGAGAAATCGGCACTTGTGAGACTCGCATTTACGAGTCGCTTTGTGACTTATTACGGGGCACGGGGATGGCCGGACTCATCACTATGAGCGGCCGTACCTTCTTAGAGTTGAGCCTCGAGTTTCTCAGCTCCTTTACCTTCTCCTCCGGGGCACACGAGGCTGACCCAACTAGTTCTTCAGTGTCCTTCCGGTTGTTTAACCGGACTTTTCCGATGACCTTAGAGGAGTTTGGTAAGAGACTTGGCCTTACCTCTACGGGTGAGACTGCACCCCCAGGAGGGTCGTTCGTCAGCTTTGGCGGACCCTGGCCCAGACTACTTTTGCGGAGCGAAAGCTCCAACAGGTCCACCTTCCCCCTGTCCGTTGTTTCCTTAGACTGATGGGGAGCACTATTTTCGGCCGAAAGGAGCCGAACAACATCACAAACACCGAGCTCTCCATCCTGGGCGGTTACCTGAATATCGACTATGAGAGCATCCGCAACAATGGGGCTCCCCATATTTTCTCTTTCCTTCTCCTATTCGTCCACCTCATTTTCCACTAACTTTTTCATTTACCCTCCCCATTTCATAACTACATTTATGCAATAATGAAGCTCCCCAATTCACACACAAACATTTGAGAACCTCCCCAAAAGTAACAAAAATTGTCTTGCTTTTTTTTTTGGGACCTTCCCTAAAAACAGTGGAGCCTCAAATAATGGGGAAGTTGGTGCAACAATGAGGATGCCCATATGAGGAGAGACGGTGCATATGGGGAGCTATTTTCCCACCTTTGCGGATGCTCTGAGGGTCCCTTCACCCTCAACATAGCTTACTTGACCGCCCAGTACCTTCAGAGCCAGGGGCTGAAGGAAACGGGAACCATTGCCTGCGGTGGCATAGCCACCATTCTTGCCCGTTCCTTCTACCCCGATTGGCCTCGTGACTTACAGTACCTCGAGGGAGAGAGGCTACTGAGTCTGGACGCCATGCTTTCTCAACATTGGCTTACCCCAGACTACCAGACATGGAAGATAGACGGCTCCTTGTCTGTAGACTTGCCTTGTGACACTCTCCCCCGTCTAGAGCCCTTGCCCACTGTTGCTAGGGGCGCCCGTCTGCCACCACTGCCTGACCTTCACCTTCCACTTCGACCTCGACCACCTCCGCTGCACCCGCCGCCAAGAAGCGGCGCCTTGAGACTGGAGAGGGATCCACACCTTCAGGGAGTACCCAGCCTTCCACGGCTACTCCCATCCCGACCCCTACTCCGACTACTACTACCACTCCTACTCCCATTCCCACTGATCAGACACAGGCTCAGCCGGTCCTACCGGCTACTTTCGTACCACCTCCTCCCTTTGTGACGCCCGCGGTCATGGACCAAGGGGGCGCCGTTAACGGTTTGTTGCTTGAGATCGTAGAGCGTCAAGCTCGTATGAAGAGGGATTTAGCTCTTTCTTTACACCCTCTGTACGAGTACCACTTGAGGCGACACCGTCCGATCCCAGAGGGTTGGCCACACCCTTCCTTCTACAGGTACCCACCTGAGGGGTACCCGGAGTCTGCTGACGAGGAGGAGGACGAGGACCCAGAGGTGGCTGTGAAGAAAGCTCGAGCAGAGGAGCAGAGGAGGAGAGAGATCCGGAGTACACGGTGGTGGACGACGACGACGACGACGACGCTGATGGGTAGCTACTGGTCTACTCACTTCCCCAGTTTTCTGGCTGGTTTGGGGAAGTTCGCGTTTTGTATGTATTTCTTACTCTTTTATTTTGTCTCCTTTTTACTTATTGTTTTTATTTATTATTGGTTGTATATTCCCGTTCCCCTGTATATATCTGCTGGTGTATGCTGGAGGACAATGAGGGCGTTGTCCGTTTTGGTTTGGGGAGGGTATTGCATCCTTTTGAGTCTGCATTTGCATTTGTTTTTGCATTCACATTTATTTTTGCATATAGGTTGAGTCGGAACGGTAGATTTCCATGATGATAATGCACTATAACTTGTCATTTTACTTGAGCCTTGCACTTTATTGATAGTTATTAGCTTTGTCATACGCATGGTCTACGAGTTTCTATTCAAATATAGCTGACTGTTTAGACTTGACCTGATAAATCGGCAAACTACTTGAAAAATTCTGAGTTTTAGAGCCATAACTGGTGACATTCATGACCAGTTCATTAGGAATTGAGAGTAGTACCCCTTGCATAGCATGCTCATCATTTTTGCACTTTTATGACATTCAATTTCTCGTCAAATGCACACATTCGGGTTTGTGGTTGGTGTCACATGCAGGGAGGTGCTTGCAAATTTCCCTTTCCTTATATTTTTCACCCATTTAGCTCCACATTAGCCAAAATTTGCCTTTTTGACCCATTAGCTACATTCCAAATTAAGCCTACCTAGTTAAGCTAGTTAGTATGTTCTTTTGTGGTACGATTTTCCGGTTGCATTTTGGCTCGTATTTCATTGTATGGAGTTGGTGGAAATTAAGGAAGGAGGGAAAAGAAAAAAAAAGAATTGAAAAAGAAAAAAATAGAAAAACGTGAAAGAAAGGAAAGAAAGAGAAAGAAAAAAGAAAAAAAGGAAAAATGAAAAAAGCTGGAACGTGAACAGAAGAGAAGAAAAAAGAAGAATGTTTGAAAAAAAAAGTTGTTTTGTTTCAGTTAGTTCTTTCAGACGGTATTAAAAAGGGAAGTTTATGACCGTCTGGCTCCTCCACTCTTATTCTATATTTTTGAGGAGATTGTGTATGAGTTTAGTGAGTTTTGTGCCAAATGAAGGGCACTTGTACTTTATTTTTCAGTCAGTTGAGATTCAGACGGTTTATTATGGTCCTGTTAGGAACTAGCTTGACGCTTTTACCTCCACATTACCATAACTTGTTTTGCCTTTTCTCACCTGAACCTCACTATTCCCATATTATTTGTAAGCCCTCGGCTGTGACGGACATTATTGGTTGGAGTGTGTGCATTAGTACTTGAATTGTCTTTCATTTTTGTTGCATGCATGCTATGTAGGTCGCAGTTAGGTGAGTGACTGTCTTTCCTCCTCTCTTTTACATATAACATTAACCCTTTGCTTCATGAGAGAAGAGTGACCACGAGAGAGTCCGATTTTGTTGGTCTTGCAAGGTCGATAGGTTGGCTATATTTCTGAACAGCATATAACTCGTTTACGTATTGACTGCTTAGCTATAACTGATAGTTTTTGTTGCATTAAATTGGTTCAAGTAGACAAGTTAAGCTAGCTCTGAGTTATCATTTCCGTTCCATTAGTTGCATTTTAGTTTACTCGAGGACGAGTAAAGGTTCGGTTTGGGGAGATTTGATACGTGCATTTTATATAGTCTTTTTAGCCTATTTCAGCACGTATTTCTATGCATTTTTATTCTGTTTTTATAGTATTTTGCCCCGAATTGGCTACTTTGGTTAGTTTTGTCCATTTTGTAGAAATGAACGCGAAAGCAGTGAAATCGTACTCTTTTTCGTCCTTTTTGCATGCATTTAGAGGAGACGGGATTTTCTAGAGTGAGATACTGCGTTGGGAAGCATCGAGGCACGCATTACGAGGCAGTAGGGCACGTACTTGAGCTGATTTGAAGACTAAGAACTCGATCGAGCAGTTTTACCACTCGATCGAGTGGTTTTACGTCCATGGTTGGTCGATCGAGTAGTTTTCTACTCGATCCTTAAGTTGCTGAAAGATGAGTTGCTCGATCAAGTAACTATCTACTCAATCGAGTAGATGCTGCTGAGGTTTTGCTCGATCGAGTGGTTTTATTCCACTCGATCGAGTGGTTTTCGCTATTATGGGCTTTAATTAGCCCGTGTTATGTTTTATTCCGCAAAACTTAATTATTTTCTTATTTAAGCACGCATTAGTTAGGTCATTAGCATCAGATTTTATTCACTACTTAGATTTTATCAAACTTTACTGCGTTAAACATTCTTCTTCACTGTAACCTTGTTCTCGGATTTACTTTGCTCGGATTTTGTGTTCTTTACGCCGGATTCGCTTGATTGTAATTCCTTTCTCTTCTCTTAATAATAATTAATCTTTTGTTTGTTTTAATTCTTCGTTTCGTTACATTTAATTTCTGTCCTATTTTACTCTTTATGCAACTTTATTATAGTTTTGATATGTTGAATGCTGGAAATTTATCTGCTATTAGTATTGATAGTTTAATTAGCGACATGAGTAGCTAAACCCCTTTCATGTTGGGATTAGGGGATCTGCGGTAGGAATGTGACGATGTAGTAAATGAAATAGATGAATTAATTGTGAGATCCTGTCACCATAGCAATTTAATTGTATTTATCGACTTAGTTGAGTGCACGCTTATGAGTCATTTCTTTAATCTGGCTAAAATTAATCCTAGATCGAAAGATTGGACTAAATAGGCCTGCTATGAACAGTAGACTACCCTGACGAGAATGAAAGTTAAGTTAGCGGTATTTTAGGATAGAAAGTGGACCGAAAGGACCTTTCCACATCCGTCTTACATTGATTCGTCTGAGTCATTTACAGCTGAGTCACTGGACTACCGTAGTGAACCGAATTCCCGACATGTTCCTCTCTATCTGATAGTTTAAACTTATTTCTTGCATTTACTGCTCTTACCCTTTATTTCTCTTTCCCTTTATACTTCGTAGTTTAGAAAACAATTCAAACAACCCTCCCCCCCCCATTTGTGACCAAATAGACGGACTTCTACAGATATCTTGCCTCCCTGAGGAGATCGACCTGACTTCCCTAACTATATAGTTAGTTTAGTTAGTTTATTTTTGACAGGTACACGACAGACGTGTCAATAGTAGTGTACAAACTTGGATTAAAGTGAGTTCAAAGGCTAAGATGAGATATTTAATGAAAACCCATCATTCTTATACCTTACTCCATCCTTTTTTACGCATCTTAAGACTCCACGAGCTTATCGACAGAACTCCGACAAGATCTTGCCGGACGCAGTAACTTGTGACTGGCAACATCACTGTGGTCAACCGACAAACAGTGACGCCATGTCACAACATCACCTTGCAATACTGGAGATTTGCTCGTCATCATCACTGTTGCCTTCACCTATAAACAATCTGCAAGAGTGTTCGGCGATGGTCGCTTGTGTGAACTTCGATTTCATCCTCAGAGGCACCAACAAAATCAACAACGACCACAAAATACGCTTGTGACATCGTCGTTGAACTTAGACGATATAATGAATATTGGAGGCTTTTTTTAGCAATGTGGTAGTCACCAACTTTTATAACTCTTACTATTGTAATCTACAATTTTTATTCTTACAAAGCTTAATTATTCTTTCCTGAATCATTTCTTTGTTTACGTATTAATTAGGGTAAATTGATTATTAGTCTCTTAATAATCCTATATAAAATTCCTTTTGCTATTGTTTTAATCATATTAAAAAAAATATCGTAGTTTATTTTCGCAGTACGTTTTTACTCATCTTAGTACTATTTCCGCAATAGTTTCCTTTTGATACCCCTCACTCCCACCACATTAGACCATAAAAAACACTAAACAAATTTCTCTCGATTCCTAGCAATTTTGCCATCTCAAATAAATCAATCTCTTCAATTATGGATAGAAATTAAATATAGAATAGAATCATAGATATCTAAGTTCTTAATTTTAAACTATTGAACCAACAAATTGATGCTTTTTCCATCATTTTAGTAAAATATTGTTTTATGGTTATGGTGTTAATTAGGGTTTGAGGCAATGGTTGATGAGAGCGATTCACTATTGGTTCGTCGCGACAGTCGGGGTGAATGAATGGGGACGTTAGGGCGGTGGGGATAAGAGGGAGTTGCGGTACAATGGTGAAAAAAGTGTAATACCAATTGGAGGGTGGTGGGTGTTAGTTTATACATGTCGGCTGGTGGTGGTCGAGGCAGTGCAATGACGCGCGTCATGGGAGGCACTGGTGGTGTTCACCGGAGACGGAGGGGCTTGGTGAAGGCAACAAAAGTGGTTCATGGAATGGTGGTTGGGTTAGTATATGCATGTTTTTGGCTATTTCGTTTTCCAAGTTCTTCCATTGCAGTAAAAAACTAGGTAGAAATGAAAGGGATAAAACTGTAAGTATGTACTGTAATGAGTAAAATGTGTACTGCGAAAATCAATACCATTAAATATTGGTTCTAAAACAGTAGTACATATAAGCGTATCATATTAAACTAGCTCAAATCCAAATAAAGAATTACAATTGTTAATGAAGTTAATCAATGATTTATGTTGGAGATGAGAATAAGATTATAGTTATAATTCAAATCAAATTCTTGGGATTAGCAGATGATTTTATAATCTGAAATAAAAATGTTATCAAAATGATACGGTCTCAATTTACGCACTTTCTAAATCATTATTCGCCTCATTTCCCTTGGTAATTACCAAGGGCGGCTATGAGGTTGTCAATTCGGTTCGCCAAATCGGGGCCCAAGTCCGCTAGGGGCCTCCTATGAAGTTAAGACTAATTGATGTTCTATATGTGCATTAAACCTTGCTTTGATGTAGTGGTGAAGGAGGTTATTAATGGAACACAATAAATTGCTAGTGCTTTGTGGCTTAATTCTCTTAACTGCCATTTTTTTTTGATAATGGCAACCACTATTTTGACTTTTATTTAATTTTATAGGTGATTCATTGATTTTATTGTGATGATTTTCATATATTTATTTACCATGAAAAATATTATTTTAAAAAAATAACATAGGATACGAATATTTTATTATTAATAATGCAGTTACATTACTCTATTTTTTCATTTCATCTTATTTATCAATTATTGTTTATACATCCTGTAATACACCTAATTCCCTAACAGTGCACTCGGCTGATAACAGTAGAGTACTCGACCGAGTGGCTCACTCAACCGAGTGCCCTCTGGGCTTAAACCCAGTTCCTGCTTGTGTGTCACCCGGCCGAGTGACTGGTGCACTCGACCGAGTGGCGGTGCACTAGACCGAGTGCCTTCGTACACTTGACTGAGTGTACTGGTTCTTACCTCGTTTCCGCGTGTTGGGCTCCGTGTTATTAGGCCTTGATATATACTTCTTTTTCAACTTTCTTCTTCATTTTCACAACCCTAAACACTTACCAACTCCTTCTCCACCACAAAACCTCTCCAAATATCCTTCAAACCTTATCCGTTTGACATTCACCCTATCTTGCTAAGATTTTGTGCTCAAGCTCCATACTACCTCATTTCTTTACCTTTGTAAGTTTGTTCATCCTTTTGCTTCTCTTATTCTTTATAGTAACCCTAGAATTTGGGAGTAATTGAGGGCTTTGTTATTTGAGTATATTAATTAAGGTTTTGAGTAATTAGATAGTAATAATAAGTAATTAGAAGTATTATATTATTGTAGGACATGATTGTGATAAGAATTTCTTAATTAATTGTAGGATGTGGCTTCTAGAGGAGGATTAGTGTGCTTGCTTGTGCTAATTGGAGGAATGCTAAAAAGTAGGGTTTTCCTACTCGATTTTGATAATATGGATGCTTACTCATATGTTTACATATGTCATACTTGTTGTTGTTGTTGTTGTTGTTGTTGTTGTTGTTGTTGTTGTTGTTGTTGTTGTTGTTGTTGTTGTTGTTGTTGTTGTTGTTGTTGTTGTTGTTGTTGTTGTTGTTGTTGTTGTTGTTGTTGTTGTTGTTGTTGTTCTTGTTGTTGTTGTTGTTGTTAGTCTCACATGCTAATTAGATTGCATTATAACATGTAGTTGGATAATCGTGTCTCAAAAGAAAGTTGTGTTTGTGGGATTGCATTATAACATGCTAATGGGTGATTGCATCTTGAAGCATTATCCTGGTTGTTAGCAAACATGAGTACATGGCATGTTTGAAATGCATTATACATGAGAAGAAGCATATTAGTAAGGGTTATGTAGGTGGAAGGATTATAATTGGAATTTGTGTAAATATTGAGATATATGTGATTGTGATGGATGTTGGAGGTTGTGGTGGAGTTGTGATGGTGGTGTATGATTGTTGTGGGGACGTAAGACGGGTCGGGAGACCGTCTTACGCTTGGGCTGCCTCTTGGAGCTTCTCACTCCAAGAGGGACGTGCATGTTAATGACTTGAGTATGGAGGGGCTCGTGTGGTCTCACCACTTCTGGCAGGGATTCGGTTAGCGCGCCGGCTCGTATTACACAGTGTGTACCCAGTACCTATTTTACGGACTGCGGTCTGGCTGTTTGGTGGCAGTGTTGCGATGCCGTCACTAGGTTGTTGGTACCCCGGATGCGTTCCCGGTACTGTGTAGTGATTGTGGAGTGTGGTGGATGAAAACTTGTGTGCTTTCGTGATGCATTGCATATTCATGTTCATGAGTCGTGTCTCAAGTATTTGTATTATCGGTACTAACGTGTGTTGGTTGTGTGTAACTGTTGCCTGCTAATTGGAGTGGCATGTGATGAACCATATGATATTTCTGGTCATTATATGGTGAACAGTTTGAGTACAGGTTTGGATTTTTTATCAAGTGGGACACGGGCCGAGCATGGACCTTGGAGTCGAGTCGAGTTTCGCGATATAGTAGATGTAGATTTATGTAGAAGGTTCTAATAGTCATAACTTGTATTTATTCATTTAATTGTTATGTAATTCACTAAATTTATATTTTTATAAAATGTTACTTAATTGTAGTTCCGATTCACTGTCTCAGGAAACCGAGATGGTGACATCTCCCGTTACCTTGGCAGGGTACGAAGGGGGTGTTATACATCCTAAATGTTGTGTAGCATAATGTTTATAGTTTTTTACTAGGTCATGAAACCTAATAAATTTCGCTTTATCAATATCAAATATTCGGTATTTTGTAATTTAAAGTTTCGCCGTTGTCAAATACTAAAGGCATCAAATATTATTTAGCATTTTTAAGATTTAGAAATTATGAGATGATTATGCCAAGAATTTTCATATAATACGCAAAAAATTATGATTGCATATAACTCGAAAAATATGGGGCGATTACGACAGGGAAATTTATATAACCTTCGGAACAGGGCCTCTTCGAGTTCTATTGGCCGCCCCTGCTAATTACGCTCTTTAGAGCAATTTCGATGCCTTTTCCTTCTTATTGTGCTATATTGTGTTTTGCCACTGCTACAAATATGATTGTGAATATAAAATGCCCACTCCAACCGTTCTATAAGCTTTAGAGAACGCTGAACTAGAGAACGCCTTAGAGGCGTTCTCAATCTAAAGGCCATTTAAAAAGTTCTCTAAGCCTATTTCTGTAGCAGTGATGCATTGATTTTCTAGGTAAGCCATCAATTGGGACAGTTTTCTACCTCATTTCATGCAAATAGAAGGAGGAATGGACAACAAGGGGCATGCAAGCGATAATCGACCAAGGCATGTAAAAGGGAATATAATTCCGTTCTCATTCTGGTATTAAGCTTTGCTGACGTCCTTTTTTTCTGGGTCGTTCCCTCGGCGGAACCTGTACCTATTTGTGATTCTGGGTAGAGTTGATTGGTACACTTTAGATGTTGCATGGGTGCATAATGGATTTGAGGAGTATTACGAGCGTGGAAGGATTTTGAATAAACAACTCCGTCTTATTTTATTTATATACTCAATAAGATTTATTGGATTTTGATTTATTTATTGTTCTTGATTTTGTAAGACTTAAGTCTGCCGCTGCAACATCGTATTTATTTTGATAATTCTGTCCTTAATTAAATCATCACCTAACTCACCACCAAAATCTCATATTGTGCAAATACTCTACCAACTTTTTACTCCCCTTAATTTCTCTAAACTCATGACTAACATGCCGTCCTGAAATTCCTATATAACCATTAACTCACACCCTCATATAGTATCATACATCTCGACGATTCCTTACTTCTATATCGCATAGCTCCGGTCAATATTCTCTTAGTTTACTCCCCTCATTCTTTTCCCTTTACGCTCGACAAAATCAATTAACAATTCAACTCTTTATTCCTACTACCTAACTCTTTAGTGCTCCGATTACCTTCTCATTGCTCCAAAACTCAAATTTCATTAAGTCATATCAGTAACTTCTCACTCCTTCTTACCATGGATCCTTTCTCATCATGCTACTCATTCACACTTGCCACCAATCAGTCCACATAATCGACGTGTACTCTTCAATTAATTGCATCTCCCTTTTCCATATCTAGAAACCAAAATTCATTTCATACCATTAATTGCCCAAGGAAATTACAGACTAGGCTCACCTCTTGATAATCCAAATTCCCAAACTCGGCCACTATCTACACATCGCCGCATAACTCGATCTGAGTTCACTATACACCATTCGTTTCCATCCCTCTATAACGACCTTCCATCACATATATCCTTAACCAACACAATCTTAGCCATCTCCCTCCATCACATATATCCTTAACCAACACAATCTTAGCCATCTCCCTCCATAAATCTTACACATCCCAAGTTGTCACTATTCACATCCTTCCTTTCAATCTTTTCATTCTCACATTCCTCAGACTTACCTACCCCTCTCACCATCTACGATTATCACTACCCTACTTAAACCCACGACCATATCACTCACCATACCTCACCAAATATGCTCATTGCCTCAATAAATTCATCAATCTTCCCTTCCTCTTTCAACTATGCATCACAGTCACGTATAATCCATGTCCTCCCCACCAAACTCATACTCATCATAAGGTGCTACTCCTTACATCATAAGATCTGGTAACTTACGCATCAGGACCAACACATATGTGAAACAATGCATAAAAAAGCAAAATAACATCTTTGAAATAAATATGATATGCGACGAGGCCAAAAGATAAGCATATGACCAAAACAGGGGTTACTAGATCGAGTATAGCCTACTCGACCGAGTAGGTGAAGATCAGAAGAACGCATAATAAATTACCAGGGCTACTCGATCGAGTACTTGGTACTCGGTCGAGTACCAAGAGGTACTCGATCAAGTACCCTACGCAGTTCTTAGCACTGTCCAATTTTCGTAAAACTGTCGTATGTCACTCATTTCTTGGTTGTTTTTGGCGTGTGACCTATCGTTAGAATCGTAAGAGATCAATCTATCACCTCCAAGTTGAATCACATCAATATCATATATGAATCTCAAGTTATATCAGTTTAAAAACAACTTCTCCATAATTGGCCAACATAACTACTTGATTTTTCCTTCCAAATAACTTAAACAACAACAAAGCAAACAAAAGCAACTCGATACTCGTAAAACCAGTATCCCTAACCATATGTTACTATCTACAAAAGCCAAACAATAACATCCAACATGCTCATATAAAATTCAACTTATCAATCATGTATTACCCGCACGCTTACTTAGTATAACTTCAACACATATCAATATATATATATATATATATATATATATATATATATATATATATATATATATATATATATACATATCATCATATCCTCCTAATATCACATGCTACTAATATCAACCAAACAATAAACATCAATCATCACTTAAACATATTTCGCATCATACTTCACATACTTTTACCTTTACATTCAATTCATCCACATACTTCATCCAACACATATACTTTAAAGACAATAAACAATTAGCGATCCCATGACAGAACCATAGTGACCGATTCAAAGCTGTAGGGCAAGTTCGCGACCTTGGGACGTCTCCCAAGCCTTTGCATTAGCTCCTAACAACTCTTACTCGGGTTCATTTTGATTTGACTCACTACATTCTTTAGATTCATTTGTTACAGGTTCCAAGATCGTCTCTCTGATACCACTTTGTAACACCACCATACACCAAGGTGCCTTACCAAGACCACCCTAACACATGGAGATTCTACCATCTCGGTTACTCTAGGTATAGTAATCAAAAGAGACCCTAAAGAAATATACTTTAAGTTAAATATTTAAAATGCATACAACTTAAAACCAAAACTGGAAATATAATACAACTCTCTCAAACAAATATCCAAACTGAAATAAAAGACTGTCATAAAATGTAGCTAAAGACTAAGGCTCATAAAGTGACGACTTCTTCCCCAGCAAGATCCCGCGCGTAAACCAAGGCATAACTGTTAAACAACTGCTCACCATCTCCGAATGGATCACCACAGTTTTCAAGACATTTAACCGGGGTCAGTTACTGAATAATTAAAATAAGCAATACAGCAACATCCAATTACAATATAGCACATTCCTCCAACTCCAGTTCATCACCAATCACTTGAATACACACTAAAGTGTGTAGACCTACCAGAATACCCATCGCAATAGATATTCCACTCCGCCAGTGGGGACCGTAGCCTTACCACCTAAGCCCCGCTCCAAACCGTAGAGCAAATAACCTAATGACCATTAATATGCACATCCCCCTTGTGACGGGAACCACAAGGGGTGAATCAAAGGCGTGAAGGCATTCCCAAAAATGACTCCACTCAGCCAAGGGAGCACCTCGTGAACCACATACAACTAGCAGCTAAACCCCAATACTGACAATCATGCTTATTATTTACCAAGAAATACAATTATGACCACAATGATAACCATGCAATTCATCCATCACATTAACTTAAATCAATTATACAGTAACGGAGTAGAGAAAACCGTACCATTTTGCAATCCGTTATAATTGCAGCCAAACATACAATTGTACAAGAGTACCACAACACCACCTACAATAATAATCAACAACTTTACATCATAATCCGATTTCTACCCAAAACCCCCAAATCACTCAATTAGGGTTAGACCAAACTTAACGAATCAACATAAAAACAACATAAGGAACTTACCCAAATACCGACGATTGCAAAGGTGTAAAAATCCCCAAAAGTTATGAACCCTAGCTTTAGATTTGATTGTAAAAGGTGAAGAGGTTGAACGTCGTTGAAGTTTTGTGAAACCCTTTGAGAATAAAATGTAGAATGAAAAGGGACTTACGAAATAACCTTTAAATACCTCTTCCACTTTTAGAATCAAATCGCGACAAAAATCCATAAATAAACCGACACTCGATCGAGTAACTCACGTACTCGATCAAGTACACCCTACTCGATCGAGTTGCCTCCACTCGATCGAGCACACTCAGATCAGAATATACTCCAGAACCCACATACAACTTACTCGATAGAGTACCCCCTACTCGAGAGAGTGCTATGTGGACAAGGGAAATTCATCCACGCTAATGTTCCTTTTCAAAAAAATACTTTCTTTTAAGAGTCGTCGCCAATTTTAAGGAAAATTGGAAACCATTTTGGTGATGTCAGTTTATGTGAGATTATGTGTTAGGAAGTTCATTAATTTCATTAAAAACACCCAACCTGCCCGTAGAAATAACTGTAATAGCTGGATATTATGGGACCCGTACAAGGACCTCAAGATGGGAGGCTACTCGGGAGTAAAGTCTAGCTATACACTAGACCAAGTAGGACCTTGACTAGACCTAGTGAACCTTCAATGGACCGAGTGGAGCGTTCAGTTGATCAAGTGGCTGGCACTCGGCCGATTATGGCAATACTCGACCGAGTGAGTGGCACTCGGCCGAGTGCTGCTAAACTACACGCGATAAAAACTTAGTTGGATCTTATTCCCCCTTATCCAAAATCATTTTCATCCTTTTTCATTATCACTTCAAATTCTATCCCTTTTCTCTAAAACCCTCACAAACACCTCCTCCATGGGATTCAAGCTTGGTGTAATACCCCGTATTTTAAGGCTTGGTCAATAGTTATTCAACGGTGAAAATGTGTAATCTGTTTATAAATTATATTTATTAAATTATGAGATTAGATTGTAGGATGGGAACACTACGCCAAATCTGGCAATCAATAAGGAGCGTATCACAATGATTTAATGCATTTAATAATGACACTTATATTACCGTTTTCCAAATATTGCCGGAAACCTAGATCGCGCTAATAGGAATAACGGTTTCCCTCAAAAACCGTTGTTATTATAATTTGACAACGACTGCTTAACAAACCGTTGTCAAAAACGTTTAACGGTTTCCAAAAGCTCGTTATAGAATCACTCTTATCAACGGTGGTAAGGAAACCGTTACCAGTTTAAGAAATTGGCATTTCGAAAACCGTTACTAAATTAACACCAGCAACGGTTTTTGGTACCCGTTGTTATGTTATAGTTACGGGTTTTTTTGTAACCGTTATTATTTTCTATTATGAAATAACGGTTTTTCAATTAAACCGTTGTCAGTATTTGATTAGATTTTTCAGTTTAACTACTGCATTCAAAACTTTATCAGAACTTTAATAAATATTCAATTTGACCAATAATATTCAATTTGACCAAAATAATTCTATAAACATGTCTTCATAATGTTTTACGTCAAATTCTAAACTATCAAACATTTACTCCATAATTTCTCTCTAAAAAAAATATAGTCGGTGTATCGGAGCTACAATCACATTCTCGTTACGCACAGCCTTATACTTGCATTCTCCATTATCTTCCGGTTTATTATGGTGTGAATAGAAAGGGTTTAAACCCTAATTTTGGGTGGTTGACGCAAATGCTTCATGACTCCGGTTTCCCCGTGGTTAAAAAAGTGTACCCTGTGTCTACAAACAAGCAAGGTTTGGTAGGCTTCGCTTTTATCGCGTTTGACGAAGCCAACTGCCATGATAGTTTTTGTCAGGCAAGAAAATTAGGGGCTAGATTTGCGGGGGAAGATGCGGGGAAAGAGGACTTCTATTCGGATGATAAACAACAAGGCCCTTATCTATGGGTTGCAACCCATCTTGATCATCATCTGCTGAAACATTGAAGGACACATCACATTCTTGCCACTGTGCCTATGTCATGGGATAAAGAGGCCATTCCACCTGCGCTTTCCGGTGATAATGAAGGGCCTATCTACGACCTGCTCTATACCGAAATTCATGATGAGTATCCTAATACTTCATCAGATTCTAATAATTAAGTCTTTAATTATTATCTGGCATTATAAGTTGTATTTGGATTATGGTTGTGGTTTGAAGTAAAGTTTAATTATTTATGTTTTTTGTTACGTTTTTTGTTACTCCGTCCTGTGGAATTCAGAGACAGTATCACTAGAAAAATATCTAACTTTATTATAATGACTTAGATTTTTTGGAGTACATTAAAATATTAAGCTAAAGATATTTATCGCGTAAACAAGCTTGACAAACGTGAAAATGCAAATGTGTAGTGTGTAGTTGAATGGAGGGAGTATGTTTTTTGTTACCTCATCCTCTGGAATTCAGAGACAATATCACCATATATGTCTCTTTCACATTCAGCCCAATCCACAGAGTCGTTTTCCCATTGCAACGGCACTGTCCCCTGCTCGGCAATACGACCTTGGCGGTGCAGAATCAGAAGTAGTAGGAGACGGTCAGATTCATTCGCAACCCATAAATATGGGCCTACCCCCTGATGATCGTGATTAAACCAGTGCCTCGAAGAGTCATTGTTATAGAATGCCCGCTCAAGTTTGCGAGCCTGACGAAAGCATTCTCGCTCCTCACCCCCGCCAAACTCGATGAGGACGCACCGCTCGAAGCCATCATGCGCATCATTGTCCGGGTAGATAGTTTGAACCAAATTCAATCCGGCTAACCGAATCAAACCTATTAACCAGTCAAGGCTATACGAGAGTATAGCTTTTCCATGCCCGTCCTCTATATACGGGAGATTATTAATGATTCACGTAAAGGGTTTAGCGTACATAATTCTACTTGGGGGTCCTGCAAGAGGTTAATATGAAGCTTCATCATCATCGTCATCAGCGGATGAATAATATGAACCACTATAAGTTGATGAACTTGACGACATAATCGATGTGGAAAATTAATGGAGGACTTAACAAGATAAGAATTGGAAAGTGCAAATGATACAAGTTAAGATTGTGAAAATTATAATTCTACTTATAATGAGTTTGGGTTATATTGGAAACGGTATAAAAAGATAATAAGAATTGGAACCAGTATAATAAGAAAAGAATTAAAAACTAAACAAGTTAAGAATTGGAATGTCGAAACGGTACAAGTTAAATAAGAATCGGTCAACTCTATCGTGTTAATCATATAAGCCTACAACGACTATCCAAAAATCCGTTATCCAATGAGTAAGAACACAACGGTTCTCAAAAAACTGTTGTCGAATTCGTAAAAAGCAAAACGGTTATCAAAAAACGTTGTCTAATGACTAAAAACACAACGGTTGCATGCCCTGTAATTTTGGTGATTTGACAAATGCATGCCTACCTGTAATTTTTACTTTTTCTGATTCAAAGTTGGAGTATTGATTGTTTGACCATATATATAACACAAAATGATAACGGTTCTTTGTTAAGCCGTTATCATAGTACATAAATCAACAACGGTTGGACAGAACCCGTTTTAAAAAAAATTGTTTAATTATTTGTGATTTTCCAGTGTTTGTGATTTGACTAATGCATGCCCTATAATTTTTACTTTTCTATTGTCATATTACACCAATAAACAACGATTTTTCTTATAACCGTTGTAAATACAGATCCACTGTAAAAACTAAAAAGTTTGTGGTTTTACCAATGCACGCAGGTTCATTTGATGAGAAGGTTCATTTCTTATAATCTAATGAGAAGGTTCATTTCGTACAGATTTATTAATGTACCGAAATCATGGGAAGACGAAGAAGTGCCTCATTTTGATCACCGTCTTGATGCCGATGTAGTAAGCTTGATTTATAATCAAGTTTATCCTCAGTACCCACCTCCTAGTCAAACTCCTGTTAGGGTGTTTATTTAATTTACTTAGTTAACTGTTTGTATTTCTGGTTTTTTTTATTGTGTTTCCTTTTTTCCCCTTATTGTACTGTTTTTTTTTTTGCCATTGTATGATATACTCGTTTTAATATATAATAGTTCTACTCTTTATTACATGCAAATGATAACATAGATTTTAAATAACTTGCGAACAGACAAATGAATGAAACAATAATAATGATTTAGGTTACATTAATTACAATAACATATAATATAATGACAACGGTAGTGCATAAGAACGGTGTTAGAATATAAACACCTCTAAAAATAAATGGAAATTGGAAGATATTAATAATATAATTACAACGGTTCTTAGAAGAATCGTATTAGATTATGCAATTGCTGAATAACATAGATTTTAAATAACCTTCTCTCTCTCTCTCACTCTCTATCTCTCTCTCTCTTATTACTCAAATTATGTAAAGTGTAGCTCTTCTTCTTCCTCTATTTCAACATGGGCATGTAATTGCTCAGTTCCGGCAGCATTGCGGACTTCTTGGACTTTGCAAAATCCAGGAAGAAAGTTTCTTACTTGCAAATTCTATAATCCCGAGACTGAAATGCGTGGATGCAATTACTTCAAGTAGGTTGATGAACCAATGATTGAGTGGCAGAGGAAGGTTATAAACAGGTTAGTGAATGAGAAAAAGAGCATGTATATCAAGATTACTCAAGTGAGAAGTATACTACATCAACTTGAAGAATCGAAGCGGGGAAATGACAGTGAAATATTGAAGGCAAAAAAAGAATGTAAGAAGTTAACCATGGATATCGTAGAACTCAAAAATAATGAGGCATGGCTTAAGTTAATTGTCAAATTTCTTCTTCTAATTGTTATTTACCTAGTTTATTATGTATGGTGGTAGTTTGTACTCTTTATGTGTAAACATGTAATCCTTTAAATTAATGAAAATAAGCAAGATTTTCTGAGAAACATATTTTAATTAGCTGGCATATACCAAATGATGCTTTATTTCTTGGAGTTAAAATCAAACAAAATGAAATCTAAAATAAAACGGTTATACCTAAACCGTTGTCCAGGACGTATACAGTTATAACGGTTCAGGCCGTTGTTATGTATATAAAAATGATGCTTTATTTCTTGGCGGGAAAATCAAACAAAATGAAAATATTTAAGACAACAGTTATTTCTAACCCGTTGTAGATAATACTAATTAATTACGGTTTCAAACAAAACCGTTGTCTGTTTGGAAACAAAATACAACGGTTTTTCTTATACCATGTTTATTACTTTCCATTAAACAAGGTCTTGCAAGTGTTGTAATTATTCACACATATATACTCTGAGCTTCCCCTCCCCCACATAATATCCTCAAACACTGAGCTTCCCCTCAACCACCAGCCTACCTCATTGTCGTCGCAGTCATCGTCATTATCGCCACTGTTACGGCCAGATTCTTCTCTTTAAAGAAGTAATAAAACCTCCTCTATAGAGATTTATTTGTTATTATAAGTATGCATTGTTATTATTTGTTTATTAATTTCTGCTTTAGATTTGGTCGAAAAGCAGAAAAGAAACGATGAAAATGCGTCAGGCGACAACTCCGGTGATGAGAATAATTTGTAACACACTGTGGGTCGAATGCGCCACAGGGTTTCCCTAGAAGCAATAAATTCAAAGATACCTAATCCTTTACAATGGGATAAAGATACGGGGCTGCCATATAGTGAGAATGCCGGGTATTTTGTGAGTTAGATTGGTTGTTGTGTAAGACAGTATGTGCCTCTCGGTACGCCGCGTATCAGTGAATTGAGTAAAATACGAAACACCATGCTAATAAACAGAATAAAGGTATGTATATACAATAATAAATGCTTTAGCTGGAATTAAGTTACTACTTGATATGTGTATTAGCCGAAACACTTGTACCAACTATGCTCATCATATATGCAGTTAGCTTACGTTGTCCACGAAAAGTATGATAAGTACATACAAAAAAGACAGAGGAAGCCCTCGGTTCTTGGAAATTAAAGATTGCTGAGAACCACTTGTTCAACAAGGAAACCGGGGAGATGAACAAGAAACCACCAACAAATAAGTATCCGTATGTCAGTCAAGACCATTAGGATAGCTATGTCACTTATAGGCAGTCTGACAAGTTTAAGGTAACTTAATAATAATAAGTAAAGAAGTGTACTTAGTTTAGTGTTTGGCCATGCTTACGTTTCTTGATACAATTTATTGGACGAAGGCTATGAGAAAGAGGAACGAGGCGAACATTTCAAAGATAAAGACCGTCTTTTATGGCTCCCGAGGTGGTTATAGATTGATTAAGACGAAACTTGTATGTACATAATTCTTATAGTAATAGACTATTAGGTTTTTTAATGGGGTGTTATATATGTTCATAGTAATCATAAATATTTTGAGAGGATATCAATGTGATGAATGAATTGTAGGCAAAGCTTGGAAAATTCAGTCATTACGACACTTGGGTAGAAGGTCACAGTCCTAAGAATGGAAAGACGGAAACTAAATATGATAAGGACATCAAAGAGAAAATTGTAAGTTTGACTAAATATGTCACTCCTACGGCAAACTGGTGGTTGGAGTTATATAATTGTGAGTTGCTTAATGGTTTTTGTGTATGTAGAGGATCTGTAAGAAGGAGGTACAGGAAGGAAAATGGAAGCCTCAAGGACGTGATGACATTCTTGCTAAGGTAATCGGCAAAGCAGAGCATCCAGGTCGTGTGAGAGGGGTATCAACGCATGTTGGTATCACTAAGTATTTTGGGATAACTACTCGAAGGATTATGAGTGGTGCTGATTCTGATAAGTCCAATTTATATACATTTTATCCCCATATTTTAGCTCGAATTTATATGTCATTATGCACTAACCTTAGTGATATTGAGCTAATATTTGTATTTCTAGTTGCATTTGCACGTTCTATCATATTTTGTAGGTACTTAAGCTTTAAGGAGCTTAATTCCACATATTTACAAGCACTAGGATACAAAGCTAAGTTGAAGAGAAGAATGGACCAACAATGAAGTAAAGCATGGACTTGCATGAGCAAATGTGGTGGATTTATTTGAGAAATACACAACACAAGTCAAGAAATGAGCTCAAGTATAAAATCAAGTGTTAAAGCCCAAGTAGAAGAAGATGGGAGAATGCCTTGGATGCTCATCTTAAGAGTCTGTTTGGATGTTATTTGTGCAATTAAGCAGGAGTTGATGGCCAACATGGAATTCTCTAGGAAATTACTCAAGTAATTAAGAGAAATATTTGGGGTTGACCCCTTGTATTTGCTCTAAGTTTCGTCCCTTATTTCCTATATAAAGGGTGTAGACTTCAACATCTATAGACACCATTATATACACATATTTTTACAAAGAAATTCTCTCTAAGTCTTAGTTTAGTTTAGTCTTTAGTTTAGTTTAGATTAGAATTACTTTTAGTTTTATGTTACAAACATTTTGCCTTAAGCATTTCAATATAATTTCCATTCAAGTCATATTCAAGTTACATTTCAAGATTATTTCTATTAAGCATTGTTCTTCAATTCCTAGTTCCATTTTCATTTCCATTTCAAGGTAATTCTTTTCCTATTTTCATCATGTTTATCATTTCAATTGTCATTAGTTTAGTTTACATATACATTATGTAAGAGTAGTTTCTTTTGTCTAGGGAATGAAGGGAGCAATGAATAAAAAGTATTTATAAAATGTTAAATTATGTTGATATAATATTGTCTAATTGTTTCTATCACATGTTTGCACCTTAACGTTTAATCTTTGTTTAAAGGCTTATTCATCGATTAAGTTTGTTCATTCGTTCTAAAGTCGAGAGGCACGGAATTGAATTAGACTAAGCATGTGTAGTAGGACGACCTAGTCATGGACGAGAGTTTCTCTAGGACCCGGTCTATGGTTGACACTAATGTCGTAAGGTGGGTGTCTCTAAGCCTAAACAATTAACATTTATCAACTCCTATGTTTAATTTGAGCATTTACATAATTTGCATGTGTGACCCGACCTCCCTAGATTATTTCTTTATCATTATTGTTTTCTTCCATTATCCAAGCAACCAATCAACAAACGTTAATCTACCAAGATAAAATTCACTCCATAACAACTAATTAATAACTCCCGTCTCTTTGTGGTTTGACCCCTACGTACTACATTAATTTGTGTCTAGGGTATAAATATTATTTTTGCATAGGTGTGCGATAGCCTTTCAGATTCTAAGAAGGTAATCGTATCAATACTGTATTTGAACCAACGTAATTTATAACTATATATGCTGACATTAATTTCTACTACACAACTACAGAAAATAGCCAGGTTGATGCTGAGAATGTTGGAAACTGGGGAAAAGCAAACAGAAAAAGAGTTGGATATGGTTCAAGAAGTCATAAAGAAAGCAGATGAGGAGAAGGAGGAGGAGGAGGAGGAGGAGGAGGAGGGGAAGGAGGAGGAGGAGGAGGAAGAAGAGGAAAAAGAGGTAATAATATTTATGTCTTATATACAATGTGTTATATGATTTGGAAAATCAGTACGTGTTATATGGACTAGTGTTAATGTACAGAAGGAAGCTGAGGAGAACATGGCAAGGGAGAAGGAAATGGCAAAGGAGACCGAGGTGGGAGCCGCGGATCGATATCAAGCACTTGAAGAGGAAGCCAGGAAGGCTGTGACATAGGATGAGATTAAGGTAGTTGATGATCAAACGTTCTTCTCAACACCCAAAAAGGTAATAGTTGCTAGTTTATAATTATTCATCTCAATACACGTTTTTTAATTATGAAATTTATTAAAGGTAGTGAATGTATGTGTACTAATTGATTAAAGCTTCCGTGAAGGGCGATTGCAAGGTGGCTTGTCATCTTTTCTGTTTACAGGGGAAACAGAAAGTTGTTGTTGCTAGGGGATACGTGTTCGCTTACGACCGACTTCAACAAGTTAAGGTTCATGGTATACCCCTTCGTGACAAATGCAGGAAAGTGGAAGTGTCCCAATTAATTAAAGACAAGTATGGGGAAGTAAAAGTACCATTTCCTAATGAGGAGGTCACTTATTTGAAAGAAGCCCTAAGTTCTTATGTGCAATGGCCTAACAACCTCATCAATGTTGTTGATGCGTGTCCTGAATATTATGTTTTACACCCTATTTCACACGCATTTCAGAGCTCATTTGTGTAGTTTATGCTACTATTTTCCCTATTTCCGTCTACTTTTGTGTTTTTGTGTAATATTGCAGAAATGTGAAGAATCCAGCGGGAAATGAGCCAAATCCGTCCCCGAGTACTTGGCATTTTATTTGACATGAAGTATTTACTCGGGAAGCAAACTTGGTGAGCGTATCGAGGCCCGAAAGACGAATTTGCGAAGCTTTTGGAGCCAAGTACCTGTTGAAGTGGTCGATAGACTGATGCTCTTGGTTGATAGACCAGAGTACGATTTTCAGAGGCTACTGTACAGCGAGGGTTGGTCGATCGACTGGTCACAGTGGTCGATCGACCACACCGTGATTTTGACGCAAATTAGAATTCCGAAGCCCATTGTAATTAGGTTTTAGGAATAAAGTTACGTAAGACTATCTATATAACGTAACCTGAGATTTTCAGAGGGGAGAATCGAATTAATTAGGGTTCAATACACAGAGAAGTTGAACTTTTGATTATTTCATTAGTTTAGAATAATTTTCGTCAATAAAGTTTACCTTTCGCATTTGGTTTTGGTCTTTTCTCTTCAATTCTTCCTTACGGTATTCTCTGTTCCTTCGTTTAGTACTGGTTGCTTTAGTTCTTCCGTAGTTTAGAATTGCTAGTTTAGATTTCCCAAAGCTAAATTATCGTTCATGTTAGTTATTTATTTAGTTAATTTAATTATGAATTCGATTGCTTTATCTGTTAATTTTATTGCTGTTATTATCACCATCATGAGTAGCTAAATCCTTCGTGCTGAGATGTAGGGGATCTGTAGGTTAGACGGCTTCAACAATAGGTGACCTGCCGTCGGGCTCTGGTCGATCGACTGGGTCCGTAGGTCTATCGACTGCTCTGCATGGTCGATCGACTGCCACGTGTTAGATTAGCTTCGACTTAATTAATTTAATTGCTATATTTGACGAATCGAGTGCTCGCGACTAGTTGAATGCTTAGGAATTGACCGACCCGATAGATCGAAAGATAGGGGAAGAAAATAGACTACTTAATTAAGACGACTAAATTAATAAGATCGAGAGATAAGTTAATTTAGGCTTTTAGTATCATTAATCAAGAACGAAAGTTAGTATTAATGAGACTTAGGGACTCGTAGCTTAGGCCGAGAGGTTGCTACCTGTTAAATTGGACCGAGAGGACTTTTTATTTTCCCGTCTAACATGCTTAAATCAGTTTACTTAGAGTTACCGCCGTCGAAACTACAGTGAACCGACCATCTTAGCATCCCTTTAATATTTGATTTCATATATTTTTATCTATTGCTCATTTATCTGCCTTAGTTTAGTTTTAATTTTACTGCCTTTAGTCATAGAATTATTCAATTCAAACCCCCTCACAACTGTTACTTTAGACTAAAATTAGACAACTATTAATTGCATCGCCTCTCTGTGGTTCGACCGTGACTGCCGCTATCTATAGTAGTAGTTTGGATTATAAATTTATCTTTGGTACTCTACAACGGTATCAAATTTTGGCGCCGTTGCCGGGGAGACAATTGTTTAATTTTTAGTTGTTTTTATTTTAGTCTTTTTCTTGGTTTAAGGGACATCTGTTCCTTAAACTATTCTCATATTCTACTTGTAGTTTCTTCTTATGCGCAGGTCACAGGGTGGTGAATTACGACCGTTAGATCCTGAGATCGAAAGGACTTTGCGAGAGTTGAGATGATCATCTAGAGTATTGCCGACAGAGGTGATGGAAAAGTAGATCTATATACTTACATATTCATATATGTTTTAATTTAATTTGTCATAAAAATAAAGATGGATCTTATGCATGCAAACATTAAAACAAAATAAGGAAGAAACATTATTCTTACATTGGAATTTTCGGTTAATAGGGCACAAGAGAGATCACCTTTCTCTCTTGTTCTTGTGCTTTCCTTTAATGGAAGAACTAAGATCCAAGTGTAGGATCTCTCCCAAAGCTTTATACCCAAGGCTTACTCTTAATTAAAATTAATATTATATGAACTAGTACAATATTAATCTTGTAGAAAATGACCCAAAATATTATATATAACACTTAATATTTCGGTTTTTGGAGGAGGAAGAATGGGAGTTTTTTTTATCTCTCTAACACTCTTATTTTAGATAAGTGAAAGTATGAATGAATAATACAATTACATTATTGTATATTAGGTAAAATTAAGAGGAAAAACCAAGTGGTTTTCCTCTTCATAAAACCGGGTGGGAGAGAGGCCAAAGGGGAGCCAATGCATGCATAGATTGTTCTTCACAATAAACAATAGGGTTGCATGGCTAGTGACTAGGGTAATCATCATGCCCTCCACTAATATAATCAACATATAATTAGCTTAATCCTCACCTAATTTTCGGTCCATATGGATAATATGGAATCCATATTATTTTTGTCAATTGTCAAAATGTCACATGTCATATGTAGCATAAATTTGTTGTGTATTTTTAACATATTAAAAATCAACGTATTATTAAAAATACGTCACATACAAAAATCGACTTAGTAATTTCATAATTACTTGTACCAAAATATTTTACCATTTATAAATCACAACAGATTGTATTTATAATAATTTATTCAAATTCAATTGTTTCATTAAACAATAATTTCATCCGAGTAATGATACAATTCGATTACTCAGACCGTATCTCATTTAATCACATTTCAATATGATACGTAAATTTTACTTCCAAAATCGTCCGTCAATTTTCAAGTAATTTAATTAACTCGTAACATTATACGATTAATTAAATGATCAATTAAGAGTGTTGCCCTATAGCTATGACCTAGGGGATCAACTGATCACCACCGTCGCACGACAGTAATGTCAAACTCTAGTCAGCCAATCATTACCGATATATGTTGATCAGTTGACAGTAAAAATTACTTCCCAATTGTATTCTTTAAAACGAGACTTAAACATGTGATCATCATGATCAACAGTCGTGATCGCATTATTGTCGGAGGACACATATTCCAACAATCTCCCACTTGTCCTCGACAAGTGTGCGTCACCAATTCTCTTGTCCTATTACTATATCCCACTCAATGCAAGGTGTCTTTCAGGTCGTACTTGCAAGTGATCATATCGAGAGTGGTTTCCTCGATCTGGAGAATAACTGATTGACCGGATTTATCCACCATGGATACAATCCGAGCGTGGCCACGCATTTCCAGTTCATTACTCCTCGAGTGGCCCTGAGATATGTTTATAACCCTGACTAGGGGTGGACAATTCCTATCGCACTCATTCCCTTCGACTAGCCACAGCCATCATAACCCAAAATATGCCCATTTGACCCCATTTACGAAGGTCGTAGTAACACAAATCAAAGTTAATCTGAAACTGTGCCATCTTAGGTGAACAGTCTTTAGTCAAAAGAATCGACTCATTCGAATACTATAGTAGCTCTCGCCACGACCAGGCTATATGAATTTGCCAGAACTCTATAAGCGGTCATTAGGCCCGACAAAATGTTCCTAACAGTCTGCCTATGTGATCGACTAGTCATCTCACATGACTCTATGGCACTTGAACTTGCCATCAATCGCATCACACTCTAGTCACTTCGAGACGTCACCTCATGTAAGTAACTATGGGCAAATACAATGTTAATCCATGTTCACTTTAACGGGGTTCAATTGTCTCCACAACCCGTTTGGACATATCAAAGTACAAGGTGAGTTAAAATAACTCAAACGACAAATGTCGACATCACACTCGGGTAGTCAATATCATATTACAACTTTGTGATGTATATCGTAAGTGTAAACACTTATTGATTGCAATAGAAGTTTAACATGCCATGTGTCCATGTGTTCAAACTTCTTACACTTGCAATTTCCTTTACATTCATGTTCTCTCTCATAGCATGAATCTTACCAAGTACACATCAAGGTTCCCGACCTTGGTTTTGGTTCTTTAACTTGAAAGAACTTCCTTATCGATTATCACATAACGAACGAATTTGTGATGAATGATATAACTTGTACTGATCAAGTACTCCATCCACACACAATGCACTAGGTATATGTTCTGTAGAGTCTTGCAACAATTTGCCAAGACGATTAGCCTAGCACTTCTCACAAGTCCTAGCATAGTCAGGAAGGATTAGTTTTGAGTAACTTCTTATTCAACTAAGTATCTTTCCAAAACTTCTTATTTCTCTTTCTAGCTTGAAAGGTTAAGGATTCTCATAAATCCTTACATGTGCTCGGATTTTCATAAATATGCGCAACCTCTTGACACATATAAGAGCATTCTGACAAACACCGAAATCGCTCATCGGATTCTACTTGAGAATTCATGACGTTTCTATTATGGCTTACCAATGAATCATCATGCTCTTATGCATATGATTCACCATTGGACATGTGCATGATCATTCTAATGGCGGAAACATTAGTTACTAATAATCATGAGATCAACCATTCATAGGTTCAATGAACGACCATGACTGCTAATGGCAATTCTATTTTCATTTAAATGAATAACCTATGTGTATGTTGATACGATGTGTATCTCTTAATACTAATCCAACATCCCATGGTTTAATTGGATTCATCATAGTCCATTTTCATCCAGAATTGAAAACTCAAATACTTCTTTATGAAAGAAGGTATTAGCTCGTCATTCTTTAATGAGTGATGAGTTGTAAACGTTCAAAGGATGATAGCTCCCACTAAATTCCATGTCTTCACATGACAATTTCCTAACTCCCACTCAATTCTACATATTTCAAAATTGACTTCTCAATCGAAACTTTTCAAGAATTGAAATATAAATTGCATTGCCAAGTTATTAAGATAAAACCATATATGTTCCCATCATATCCCTTCAAAATACCTATTTCGAAGAGGTCTCATCTTAACCTTACGGTTAGAGATTTTAAATCTCTAACACACTCATGTCATAACGATGTGTAGCAATGTCATTATATAAATAATATTTAGAACACGTCCTTCGAAATACCCTTTCCGAAGGAGGTTTAACCATTTCATAATGAGGTTAAGTAATGACATTTGCGTGGTTAAAACTTGGCCATTGAAGATATCGGTATATCAATCTTTGCAACTCGATCATAACTAGTATGTTACTATGATTCATTTGGGCTCTTAAGTAAATCTCAAGGTTGAAACTATTGGTCAAAATTTATCATATAGAACTTAGTCAAAAACTTGTTAAGACTTTACATTAGTCATTTTTCTTCCAAAACTTTCTTTTGGTCTCCTCGTGTAGTTACCTTGAGAATATACTCTTATGATTACTTCACTTGGTCTCTTTAGTCATATAGAACTAACTTGAGACCATAGATCTCATCTATTCGGTATACTATGTAAATAGATATACCTTCATTCAAATCATTCTCTCTTGCGTAGATTTTCATATACACAAGTACACAATTTTATCTTGTCTTGTGTGTTATGTCCTCATTTTTCTCCCACTCTATCTTTAGAATAAATACACTATAGATTCAAAGATAGCATATGAGACACAAATAATGATGTTGAAGTTATAAGGAGAACTATCTCATAGATTGACTAATAGTTTCAGATTTTATATGTGTACTTGGTGATTGACATACCTTTAAGAGAGTTCATAGACTCAAAATCGCTTTATAAATGATCATACACAAGCCTTAAGCATGTGGACATATAATGAAACCCGTCATTATATTTGTCTATTAGATCACTTTAAGTGAATAATCTTATGTTTCTAAGAGCAAGCATTTAAAGATGAATTTTAGAACAAAAAGGATAAATGATAAAACGGGTGACTTGGGTTGCAAACCAAGTCACCATTATCCAAAATACAACCCATTATCCAAAATACCTTTCCATGTCGAACACGGAAACTTAAGGTTCTAAAATTCAAAACATAATTTAAAATAAGACAATGAAAAGCAAAGCTCCATGAAAGCTATCCCTAGCTTTTTGATGGTTTCTCATGCTTGCTTTTCCTTTCCCTTGTCTTTGCTTGGTGAAGGCCCTATTTACAATAAAAAGGGAGATACATTATCACAACTTTGCATCATAATACCATAGTTGAATTAGAAACATAAAAGAAGGATAGTCATTTACCTACTGGAGTAATCTTTCCAGCCTTAATATCACCAAGGTATTTGGAACAATTTCTTTTCCAATGTCCCATACCATTACAATAATGGCATTTATCAAGAGGACCCTTCTTGATTTTTGAAGTGCTAGCTTCACAAGTCTTAGCTTTGGTGAATGTGGGAGCTTGCTTCTTGCCCTTTCTCCCATTCTTTTTGAACTTCCCCTTACTCTTAGTGCTTATGATAAGCACATCCTTGGGTGGGTTCACATTCAACCCCATGTCCCTTTCGGCTTGCACAAGTAACTTGTGCAATTCTTCAAGAGACACATCCTTGTCTTGCATGTTAAAATTCACCCGGAATTGAACATACGCTTTCACTTTGGACAAGGAGTGTAGAATCCTATCTACAATGAGTTTTTTGGGGATTTCAACCTTTTGAATTTTCAAGGTCTCGACAAGCTCCATGAGTTTGAGCACATGAGGGCTAACCTTTTGGCCTTCTTTGAAGTCGAGATCAAAGAATGCCGCGGCCGCCTCATATTGGACGATCCGCGGAGTTTGTGAAAACATTGTCACAAGCTTGGAGTAAATCTCATTAGCATTGCCCATTTTAAAGGCTCTCCTTTGGAGGTCCGCCTCCATCGCAAATATTAAGACATTTTTCATTGCGGCGGACTCCTTTTGGTAAGCCTCATATGCTTCCCTAGTGGCGGCGGTCGACCTAGTAGTAGGTTCGGGTGGAGAGGCCTCGGTAAGGTAACGAAGCTTGTCGTCACCTTGGGCGGCCAATTTGAGTTGGGCATCCCAATCGGAGAAATTTGACCCATTCTTTTCAAGTTTACATCGATCCATAAAGGATCGGAGCCATGATGAACTAGCGAGAGGTGTGGCGTTTGGAGTTGGTGTTGCCATTTGTTATGAGAAAAAGAAGTGGTCTACAAAACAAAATATAAGGAGTAAAACAAATGTCGTTTTAATAATAATACTCGTAAAAATGTATGATTTAAACAAGTTTTATGCATTTTTCTAGTGACCTCTACCCAACTAGATAAATGATTCCAAGACCCAAATTCATATCAACTTAGGCACGGGGTAGCCGATGAAACCTTTATCAATATAACTCGGTGGATTAACCTTTTAATCGATTCTACTTTTAGAACTCTTGGTCGATAAAATTACTCTAATTTTTATCTATAGCCCAAAACACATCAACAAGGGCACGGGGTAGCCGATGAAACCCTTATCAATAACTTTTGTTGAGTTCAATCCAAATTTTGAATAAATGTGTCCATTATCCAAACCCACATTAATTTAGGCACGGGGTAGCCGATGAAACCCTCATCAATATGAATTCGGTGGATAAGACATTTATCACCCACTTCCCCTACGTAACAAGGTTTGTACCCCGGGGTAGCCGAGTGCACTCCCTCGCGAAATAGGTTTTCATGGTTTCTACTATTTGGTAAGGCTATGTCTCAATTAATTGTTTTAGTGAGAGGTCATGTCAATTTATTATCTATCACGTTTTAAGTGAACTAAAGCGGTGAACTACGATAATTTTAATTGACACGGTCGATAAACTCGATAAAATAAGGATGCATGTTTTAGTTATGGCGATTTAGCGATGCATGTGACATAAAATAAAATGCAAGCATAAAATAAATAAATCCTAGTATGGCCTTTCCTAAAATAGAAAAACTATTTAACTATTACATATTCGGAAACCAACTCCATTGGTCCCTTGAACTTCGGTTGTGGCACACATCTCGAGGTAACACCGTCTTTATGTATCGTCATTCTTGAAGAAATCCGTCTTTGGGAAATCCGGAATGAATAAAATTACATAATAAATTACATAATTTCCTATTATACATTTGTAACTAAAATAAAATAAATCTATTAAATTACAAAACGGTGATACGAGATCACAATAAAATTACAACCGAATCGATATTCCCATACATTTCGGGAAATACCAATTAAAATCTAAGGCCATACTAAGTAAAATTACATAATTCAAAAATTACATAAATTAAATTATGACAATCATAAAGAAAAATGCAGCATTATAATATGTATGAACATGCTCAATTTTATGCTAAATCGCCTTTAATTAGCCAATATCGTATATTACTCGGTTTTTACGGATTTGCGTGATTTCAACATTTTATAATCACAAAAATTACATAAATTCATATTTATGCATAAGTTAATTACCATAACCTCTTAGGACTCAAAATTTAGTCTTCACTAATAATTTGACCATAATTAACTCATATTTATAAAATTGTTCATTAATGGACTAAAAATTACAAAAATAAGCTATAAACTTCAAATAAATCACAAAATTTCAAATAAACTCAAAATTTGAAATTTAAACTCATGAACATTCTGGAAAAATACCATGACACTCATAATGTTCAAAAACTTAGGTTAAAAATTTCGAAATTTTCCGGAAAAACAATGTTGCGGTTTATCGATTTTAACTAAAATAATCATAAAAACATGGGAAAAAATATATTCATTAACTTTTCAATTTTAGATCTGAAAAATATAATAAAATGCAACATTGGACGTTTTTCCTTAGTCATAGATTATGTTTTATTAATTTTTCACTAATAATGTCACTATTTATGCTATTTTTTCTTCAAAAATCCATAAATCATGCAAAAAGACTTCACTATAGCCCATTATTTTACACACATCTTGTAAAATTGCATGTGACAACATACTAAATTTCTATGACCAGATTCGAAATTTATCTCATATTAACCTATTTTTCACCTAAATCCGAATTTAATAATGAAAAATCCATTTTTCGAGCATAACAAGTCCAAAAATTATGAAACTTTACAGGTTATCTCAAAATAATATATGTGACAACATATCCAAAAATCACTGGAAAATTCGAAGTATAGCTAATTTTAGACCAAAAATGACATTTTTACTCATAAAATCACATTTAAATGCCATTATTGTATTATATGAACAATAAAAATCCGTAAATTTAACCAAAATATCCTAAAACATTTTAGGACCAGAAATTTTAACATGCATGAATTAATTTCGTGATATATCATAATAACACAAATTTTACAAGTTTTATATGTTAATCTTTATAACTCGGAAAAACTTTTAACCGATTTGCATGCAAACAACCATGGCTCTTGATACCGATTGATGGAAAAGTAGATCTATATACTTACATATTCATATATGTTTTAATTTAATTTGTCATAAAATTAAAGATGGATCTTATGCATGCAAACATTAAAACAAAATAAGGAAGAAACATTATTCTTACATTGGAATTTTCGGTTAATAGGGCACAAGAGAGATCACCTTTCTCTCTTGTTCTTGTGCTTTCCTTTAATGGAAGAACTAAGATCCAAGTGTAGGATCTCTCCCAAAGCTTTATACCCAAGGCTTACTCTTAATTAAAATTAATATTATATGAACTAGTACAATATTAATCTTGTAGAAAATGACCCAAAATATTATATATAACACTTAATATTTCGGTTTTTGGAGGAGGAAGAATGGGAGTTTTTTTTTATCTCTCTAAAACTCTTATTTTAGATAAGTGAAAGTATGAATGAATAATACAATTACATTATTGTATATTAGGTAAAATTAAGAGGAAAAACCAAGTGGTTTTCCTCTTCATAAAACCGGGTGGGAGAGAGGCCAAAGGGGAGCCAATGCATGCATAGATTGTTCTTCACAATAAACAATAGGGTTGCATGGCTAGTGACTAGGGTAATCATCATGCCCTCCACTAATATAATCAACATATAATTAGCTTAATCCTCACCTAATTTTCGGTCCATATGGATAATATGGAATCCATATTATTTTTGTCAATTGTCAAAATGTCACATGTCATATGTAGCATAAATTTGTTGTGTATTTTTAACATATTAAAAATCAACGTATTATTAAAAATACGTCACATACAAAAATCGACTTAGTAATTTCATAATTACTTGTACCAAAATATTTTACCATTTATAAATCACAACAGATTGTATTTATAATAATTCATTCAATTTCAATTGTTTCTTTAAACAATAATTTCATCCGAGTAATGATACAATTCGATTACTCACACCGTATCTCATTTAATTACATTTCAATATGATACGTAAATTTTACTTCCAAAATCGTCCGTCAATTTTCAAGTAATTTAATTAACTCGTAACATTATACGATTAATTAAATGATCAATTAAGAGTGTTGCCCTATAGGTATGACCTAGGGGATCAACTCGATCACCACCGCACGCACGACATAATGTCAAACTCTAGTCGACCAATCATTACCGATATATGTTGATCGGTTGACATAAAATTACTTCCCAATTGTATTCTTTAAAACGAGACTTAAACATGTGATCATCATGATCAACAGTCGTGATCGCATTATTGTCGGAGGACACATATTCCAACAAGAGGAAGAGCTGAGTACTTTGTCCAGTTACTACGAGAACGAGTTATTTGAGGAGGATCCACCTTCGTCTCCTATTTCTACTTCTTCAGCTAAGACCGTTACATCTCCAGATATGGCTGAAGAAGCAAGTATAGCCAGTCACTCCGAGCCGAAAGCTGAGAATCTCTATAAGGGATTCGCGTTGCCAGCTGGGACGGATAGAAAATTCGAACAAAAACCGGCCTACATTAACTTGGTTGAGAGAAACCAATTTGGGGGAGCTGCAAATGAAGATGCAGCTAAACATATGGCGATATTCATTGACTACTGTTGTTCCATACCCCCACAAGCAGGTGTGACCCAGGACCAGGTAAAAGAGATGATGTTTATATTCTCGCTTCGTAATGCTGCTAGGGAGTGGTACCGAGATCTAGATCGAGCTGCCAATGGTATTACTGATTGGAATTCGCTGGCCCTAGCATTTTATAAGAAATATTTCTCTGCATCGAAGACCAATGCGATTAGAGCTCAGATGACAAGCTTTAAACAGGGTCCTGATGAAAATTTTCATGAGGCATGGGTCCGTTTCAAGAAGCTGGTGCGATCTATTCCGCACCATGGGTTCGAACAATGGTGCCTATGTAATCAATTTTATAATGGGCTTTATGATGATCGAGGGCTATCCTGGATGCTTTGCACTAATGGCGATTCCGGAAAATGTTGGGGAAACTAAGGGGTGGAAGATTATTGAAGATATGGCCACCCATAAAGCTGAGCATGGGAATTCTAGAGGAAATCAGAGTAGATCAGCTGAATCTCCTGCTGTAGCTGCAATAGAGGCTCTTACTGCAAGATTTAACAAGCTTGATTTTGAAGGATCCCAAAAAGGTGGGATGTATAAAGTTAATGCAATTTCAGACGGTCCCTTTACATGCAAAAGATGTGGAGGAGAGGGACATGTTTCGGAATTTTATACTAGTTCGAATGAAACATGTGCTGCATTTCAACACTTTAGGAAAACTGGTGATACGTGCATTTTATATAGTCCTGTTAGGCCTTTTTATGCACGTATTTCTATGATATTATCGTAGTTTTATGCTACGAAATGCCCCGAATATGCTACTTTGGTTCGTTTTGTTCTATTTGCAGGAATTGACCAGAAAATAGTGAAATCGAGCCTTTTACCGTCCGTTTAGCATGCATTTGGAGGAAGAGTGAATTTGGAGCGGGAATGTAGCTATTTTGAATGCGCAAAGAAGAAAGATAGCTAGGCGAGCAAAGGAAGAACTTCAAATTGCTAGTGCCATCTTTGAAGAGCCATATCTCGAGTTTTGCAACTGATATTCAGGAGATACTAATTGGAGATGAAAGCTTGTCCTCTTAGCTTTCCAACGCCACTGGAATCGCCCTGTTTGCCCAAGTAACGAAGAAATGGCAGCCGTTTGAAGTTCAGTGCACAAAGCAGGAAATTGTGCGCTGGAAAGTACTCGATCGAGTACAATTATGTTCGATCGAGTCCTTTTTCTACTCGATCGAGTAGTTGCATTTTAGGATTTACTCGATCGAGTAGATTTTCTACTCGATCGAGTGATTTAAGCTTAATTTTACTCGATCGAGTGATTTAAAGTTACTCGATCGAGTGGTTTTGATGTTACGCGGGATTAATTAACCCGTGTTGGGCTTAATTTCGGGAAAGACTTTTGTTTTCCTATTTAAGCTTTCATAATTAGGTTAAGGGGGCTCTCTTATCATACTACACACTATCACACGTTACTCTTCTCTCTCTTGTCAACTGTTTTACTGCTGGATATTATTTTCTCTCTATTTTCTGGATCTCTTCCACTGTAACATTCTCTTTCCCTTTTCTCTCATTTTATTTAATGTTTATTTCTTTCCCCTTTGCTTTTGTTCTTACTTTTGTTATGTCTAGCTAATTTCTCTGCTAGGATTAGGTGATTCAATGGATGAATGTTAATTGCTAATTAGTTTATAGATTGGTCGTTGTTGTTTTAGTCTTTGTTGTTAATCACTGCCCTTAATTGTATCTAGATGATTCAATCGATGCAATTAGCCTTTTAATTTTGATAAGCCTTGACCTAGACCGAAAGGTTGGAAGGGGTGAGACCCGCAGTGAACAATAGGATGCTTTAGTGAGGGCGAAAGTTAAGCTAATAGCATTTTAGGGCGAATTGAGACCGAAAGGAGATATTCATTGCCCCTTAGACCGACACATCGACTGATCTGTGACCTTAACTGCGATTGACTGACGTTCATTGATGACCCGAAATCCTAGTCCTTTCTCCCTTGCTTGTTAATTCTTCTCATTTCTATTTCTCTTGCTTTATCTTATTTAGCTTAGTCAAACAAATCAAAACCCCCACACTGTGACATTGGACAGACCGAGTAGATAAGTGAATAGTGACCGCCTCCCTATGGAGATCGACCCTACTTACCGCTGACTTCTGTTGGTAGTATCTAGGTATTTTATTTTTGGTACTGAAACAACGGTATCAAATTTTGGCGCCGTTGCCGGGGAGGTGGCGCAATTTTGTTGCTTTATTTAAGTTTGTTTCTTGTCTCAAGGAATTTATTCCTTGAGACTGATCTCATTTCTGCAAAGTTTTTGATTAGTTTTGCAGGTTATCTGTTTTGCTTTGTAAATTCTATTTGCCAGAATGCCGAATATAGCCAGCCATTCAGAGCCGAATGTGGATTCCCTTCCAAAAGGTTTCTTACTACCCATTACTGATTCGGGAACCTTTGGAATCCACCCATCTTACATACAGCTGGTTGAGAGAAATCTCTTTAAGGGGGTACCTGAAGAAGATCCATGCAGGCATATAGAGTACATTTTTAGTATTGCTCTACCATTCCTCTTCTTCTTTGGGTGACACGAACAAAGTAAAGGGAGCTCTTTTTCCCTTTTATTTAGTTGATGATGCCCGGGAATGGTTGAGAGATCTAGATAGGGAGGCGGCCGGTGTAACCGACGAGTTCCTTGCTTTGGCCTTTTACAGGCGATATTTCCCACCGCAGCGCACCAATGCCTTGAGAGCTCAGATTACTTCTTTTGAGCAATTGTCTACTGAAGACTTGGATGGGGCTTGGACTAGGTTCAAGAAGCTTGTCCGCTCTGTGCCTCATCACGGGTTCAAACGTAGGTTCCTTTGCATCCAATTCTACAACGGGTTATATCGGAGCCAGAGAGCTATTCTTGATAGTGTAGCTAAGGGGAGATTCACTAAAAACGTGGAAGATGATCAAGGGTGGCGTCTCATTGAGGAGATGGCTATTCATGTCTCTGAATATGGAAATCCCCGAGGTAGTGAGCAAGTTAATGGGTTGGTAGCAGCTGCAGTGGAAGGTCCTAGCAAAAGTCTAGGTAATGTGGAGATTACGGAAGCTATAGGTGAGAGTGCACAGGTTTGTTCAATTACTGAGCATGTGGAGATATGTGGTAGATGTGGCATGGAAGGGCATGACCCTATTGAGTGTCTGGCAAGTATAGAACGCGTCCTTGCTTATCAGAAATACAAGCAAGGAGTTCCTTTTTCTCAATTGTATGAAGAAATGAAGAATGTTTATACTCTTTCTACACCAGCGCCGCAACCGGTCTCTCCTTCTGCAGACGAGGAAATTGCCGAACGGAAATCTTTGATGTTGAACTTAACACAACAGTTTGGGGAGAAATGCAATAGGAATGAAACCGTCATAGTGGAGTTGAGAGAACAAGTCGCGCAGTTAACACTCGCGAAAGACCAAGCCAACCTTCTACCGACATGCGATCCGGTTAATGTAACGAATCTCCAAAGTGGCCTTGTTCATGAGGGGCCAAAAGTACCAGAGGACGGGGTTGTGACAACTGATAATACCCCGGATGATGATTTGGATGAATTTTTAGACGAAATCCTTGCTGCGTGTTCTTCAGATACTCGATCGAGTGAAAAATCTACTCGATCGAGTGAAATTATTCATCCTATCACTCGATCGAGTGATAATTGTGGTCGATCGAGTAGTGCCCAAATCACAGATGGTCGATCGAGTAATATTCTTAATCGATCGAGTAAAATAGCTGAAGAAATCACTCGATCGAGTGATAAAAATTATCGATCGAGTAAGCCTGAAAAAGAGATCACTCGATCGAGTGAAGAAAGTGGTTGATCGAGTAAAAGCCAATGTGAAACCGCTCGATCGAGTGGTAAAAGTGCTCGATCGAGTACTTGAAGCAGCGGAGACCCTATTTTGCTATCTAATTCCGCTACCGTGTTATCTTCCCCTGCTGTGGAGACGTCACGCACTGATAAAGGTAAAGAGAAAGTCGCGGGTCCACTCATTGCTACCAGAGTACCCTTCCCAGGTCGTCTGAAGGACGCGAAGATCGAGCGACGATGGGTAAGTTTGTGGACGTTATGAAGAACCTCCAGGTAACTGTCCCTTTTACCGAACTTGTTACCCAGGTACCTACTTACGCTAAATTTATGAAAGATATTGTGACGCGTAAGAGAGAGCTAAATGAATTTGAGACGGTTTCATTTATGGAAGAGTCTAGTAATTTACTTTTAAATAAGGCTCCACCTAAAATGAAAGAACCGGGTAGCTTCTCTATTACCTGTGTTATAGGCAATGTGGTTATTGATAAGGCTCTTTGTGATTTAGGAGCCAGCGTCAGTGTCATGCCCCTATCTGTCTGCAAGAAATTGAATATGAGTCATCTTAAAGTGACTAACATTACTCTACAGATGGCTGATAGATCTGTTAAGAGACCCTTAGGTGTCTTAGAGGACGTGCCTGTGAAAATAGGCAAGCTCTTTATACCATTAGATTTCATTGTTTTAGATATAGATGAGGATACCCGGACCCCAATTATCTTAGGAAGACCATTCCTTTGTACAGCTGGGGCCATTATTGATGTCAAACAAGGGTGTTTGACTCTTGCAGTAGGGGATGGCGCGATCACTTTCAGTCTGCCTAGTACTTTGGCTCGGCCAATGATAGAGGATACTTGTTATTCGGTTGATATTATTGACGAGTCTATTTATGACTTCTGGTCGGGTTCTTTCATGAAGGACCCACTAGAATCTCTTATGCTTTTGGATGAGTGTGCAGATAGCCCAGATGACGATGACGCTGTAATGGATTTGCTTATAGATGATTTAGATGAGCGTGGACTCACCGACGCTGAGGGAGAGCAAGTGGAACAGATGATTAGCACTCTTTGCTCCATTGAGGTAAAGCTACCGGAGCGTAAGCCTCTTCCTTCTCATCTAAAATATGTTTTCTTAGACGATACTGAGCAATATCCAGTCATTGTTAGTGCTAAGCTTGATAATGATCAACTGACTTCCTTGTTAGCCATGCTTAAGAAAAACAGGAAAGCATTGGGTTATTCATTGGACGATATCAAGGGGATTAGTCCCGATATTTGTATGCACATGATAGAGCTGGAGGAAGATCACAAACCTTGTAGACAGGGTCAGCGCCGGCTGAACCAGAAGATGCAAGATGTTGTGATGGCTGAGGTAATGAAGCTGCTCGATGCAGGTATTATCTATTCTATTGGTCATTATAAATGGGTGAGTCCAGTGTAGGTAGTCCCGAAGAAAGGAGGGACTACCGTGGTTAAGAATGATAAGAATGAGTTAATACCCACTCGAGTAGTGACTGGTTGGCGGATGTGTATAGATTACAGACAGGTTAATGCCGCCACCAAGAAAGATCACTTTCCCCTTCCTTTTATTGATCAAATGGTAGAAAGGTTAGCCTCTCATAAATTTTTCTGCTATTTAGATGGGTATTCAGGGTTCTTTCAGATCCCTATTCACCCAGACGATCAAGCTAAGACTACATTTACTTGTCCTCAAGGCGTGTTTACTTATCGCAGGATGCCTTTTGGTTTATGTAATGCCCCTACAACCTTCCAAAGGTGCATGATGGGGATATTTTCAGAGTTTATCGAGTCTATTATGGAAGTTTTCATGGACGATTTCAGTGTTTATGGAAGTGATTTTTCTAACTGTCTGTCTAACCTTGATAAAGTGTTGCGTGCCCGCATCGAGGTTAATCTCGTGCTTAACTGGGAGAAGTGCCATTTCATGGTCAACGAGGGAGTTGTCTTAGGGCACTTAGTTTCTGATAGGGGAATAGTGGTTGATAGAGCAAAGGTGGAAGTGATTCAACAATTACCACCTCCTGTTAATGTTAAGGGGGTGAGGAGTTTCCTTGGCCACGCCGGCTTCTATCGCCGGTTTATCAAGGATTTCTCAAAAATTGCTAAACCACTTACACAGCTGCTACTTAAGGATGCCCCTTTTGTGTTTATTGATGAGTGTCTTTCTGCTTTTCACAGGTTAAAGCAGGCCTTAGTCTCTGCGCCGATCATACAGCCTCTCGACTGGGACCTGCCGTCTGAGATAATGTGTGATGCCAGTGACTATACACTAGGAGCGGTGCTAGGCCAAAGGAAAGACAAATCTTTAAATGCAATCTACTATGCGAGCCGAACTCTGGATGAGGCTCAAGTGAAGTACACTACCACTGAAAAAGAGCTGCTAGCTGTAGTTTATGCCTTAGAGAAATTTCGCTCTTATTTGATTGGGTCAAAAGTTACTGTTTTTACTGACCATGCAGCTTTGAGGCATCTCCTTGCTAAGAAGGAGGCTAAACCACGGCTATTGAGATGGATACTCCTTCTTCAGGAGTTTGATTTGCAGATTAAAGATAAGAAAGGAGCTGAGAACGTTGTAGCTGATCATTTGTCGCGACAAGAAGGGGAAGATTCTCTACCTATTGATGACTCTTTCCCCGACGATACTTTATTTGCTGTATTATAGTCTATTGTTATCCATGAGCCTTGGTATGAAGATATAGCTAACTTCGTTGTCAGTGGCAAGCTGCCGCCTGACCTTTCTCATCAGCAGAGGAAGCGTTTTCTGTATAATGCTAAGCAATATTTTTGGGACGATCCTTATTTGTTTAAAGAATGTGCAGACGGTCTCTACAGACGGTGTATTCCGCAGTGGGAGGCCAAAGTAGTCCTGGAAGGCTGTCACTCCTCTTCCTATGGTGGTCACCACGGTCCATCGCGCACCGTGGCTAAGGTACTTCATCGGGTTTTTTACCTTGGCCTTCTTTGTTTCTTTGATGCTAAGTTTTTTGTTTCAGCTTGTGATGCTTGCCAACGATCAGGGAACATTTCAAAGAGACATGAGATGCCACAAAATGGTATCTTAGAGGTTGAGGTTTTCGATGTCTGGGGCATTAATTTCCAAGGACCGTTCCCGTCTAGTAAAGGTAACAAGTACATTTTAGTGGCTGTAGATTATGTGTCGAAATGAGTTGAGGTAATTGCCTCACCTCATTGTGATGCCAAGACCGTGATAAAAATGTTTAAAAAGGTCATATTTCCCCGATTTGGTGTCCCTAGGGTCGTCATTAGTGATGGGGGAATGCACTTTAAAGAAAAGAAACTAACTTCTATTCTGTCTAAAGTTGGTGTCCAACACCGGCGTGATTTGGGGTATCATCCCCAAACTAGTGGTCAGGTTGAGGTCTCTAATCGCGAGTTGAAAGAGATCTTGTCTAAGGTAGTTTCTAAATCACGGAAGGACTGGAGTCTTAAATTAGAAGACACATTATGGGCCAAAAGAACTTCCTTTAAGACACCAATTGGTGCATCACCTTATAGGTTAGTTTATGGGAGATCATGTCACTTACCTGTTGAGTTGAAATGTAAGGCTTGGTGGGCAATTAGTGAGCTTAACTTTGATCCTAAGTTGTGTGGTCAGAATCGTCTTTTGCAGCTAGATGAGTTGGAAGAATTTAGGCTTAATGCCTATGATAGCTCGCGCATTTATAAAGAAAAGACGAAGAGATGGCATGACAAAAGAATTCTACCTCGGGTGTTTCATGTCGGGCAAAAGGTCTTTGCTGTTTAATGCCCGATCGCGATTGTTTCCTGGCAAGCTGAAGTCCAGGTGGAGTGGTCCTTATATGGTGACGGCTGTTACCAAATTTGGATCCGTGGAGCTTGAATATTCCGAAGGAAGTAGGTTCAAGGTGAATGGGCAATATGTGAAGCATTATCACGAGGCAAATGAAGCAGACAATCGTGTTGAAGTCTTGTACTTCGACGAGCTTGACGCGCCAGTTAATTGATGCCAGAAAGGTCGTGAGGGACCTCTTAAACCTGCGCTCTCCGGGAGGCAGCCCGGACAAGTTTATTGTATTTTTGTTGAACTTTTTATTTTTCTCTAGCTTTTTGCTGAACTTTAGACGCTGTCCTATACTCCCTTTGTATCCTTGCTTTTTATTCGCGTTTTGCAGGTGTATCCACTCGATCGAGTAGTTTTTCTACTCGATCGAACACTTTTGGGATAATATTCACTCGATCGAGTGCTATATATACTCGATCGACAAGCTGCATAATCACGTTTACTCGATCGAGTGATTATTTTACTCGATCGAGTCCTTGCAGACACTAGTTCACTCGATCGAGCTATTCCAAGCTACTCGATCGAGTAGTTTTGTCTTCCAGTTGCTACTTTACGTCTATTGAGCTACTGCTTGACTTCCCTTGACCTCCCATGTTCATGGTCGGTTTGGGGAGGTCCCTCTTCACGACGTTTTGTAAGTATTCCGACTCCACTTATCCTTTTCTCCTCAGTTTGCATTTCTTTCCCTATTTTTGGTACAATGAGGGCATTGTACGGTTTGGTTTGGGAAGGTATGCAACCATATCTGTGTCTGCATGTTTTCTTGCATTTTCGCTTGCTTGAACGTTTCATTATTTTCGCATGCATTGTCGTTTTTATTTCAAAAAAAAAATCACATAAAATTCAAAAAATTTCACGTTTAATTTGAGTCGGAACGTTTGAACTTTGACGCTACATTGAATCCTTACCTTAGCCTTGCATTTTCTTGACATTTAGTTGGCATGATTATGTGCATGATCTACGAGTTTTTGTTTCTCCCTTATCTGAACGAATAGACTTGACTCATATATCGGCAAGCTACATTACATTCTGAGGTTAGAGCTTTATAAACTGGTGACATTCATGACCGGTTTCATTTAGGATGTGAGTAGTACTCTCTTTAAGACATGTAACATCAATTTGCATAAGCATGAGTATAGTCTTCTTAATACCTGTATGCATTCGGTCTATGGATGGTGACACATGTTCGGAGAGGCAGTTCCCTTTTATTTTATTCTACCCATGAGCCCCACATAGCCAAATTGCCTTTTTGCCCTATTAGCTACTATCTATAATTTTTCCTACCCTAGCCAAGCTAGTGATGAGTAGCTGTTTGGAATGTTTTATTGCAGTTTGGTTATTTTTATCTGATTTCAGAAGATGGTGGGAGAATTGAAGGGAATGAAATAAAAAATGATGGATGAAAAAAAAAAGAGAAAAAAAAGAATGAAAAAAAATGGAAATGGAAATATGAAAAAGAAAAAGAAAGAAAAAAATCATGTGCAGAGATTTGAGAAACTGTATAATGATTTTCACTCCCATGTCTAATTTACATTTTATGGGGAGTTGACAAGTTCTTGGTGTTTCGTGAGTTGAGTGCATGGAATTTGCACTGTTTTGTTTTGTTATATTGAGTACGAAGTTGGGACGCAGTTCATATTTGGATTCGTTGTTGCTAGCCTGGCTATTAACCCCACATATCTAAATTCATCTTAGCCCTTCTTACCCATTACCTCACTTACCCAAATGTAAGTCCTCGGCATGTGTCTTGGTCATTAGTATGGTTGGAATGCGTATGTATGGTTGTAGAGACTTTATTCATGTTAACTGCATGCATGTTCTTATAGGTCGAGTTAGGTGAGTGTTCTTACTTCTTTCTATCTTTCACATATATACTCACCTTGTGCCTAAATCTGAGTGATGAGCGACCCGTGAGAGTCCGATATCTTTTGAGTCTTGCAAGGTCGACGGTTCAGTAAGTTTGAAACATTGATTTAACTCGTTTGCACTTATCATTTGCCACTTTGTTAGTTGTTGCATTAAACTGGTTTTGGTGGGTGATTTGTAGCTGATGTGTTGGTCCCGTTCCACTGTTTATTCTTAGTTGCATTCATAGTTTGCTTGGGGACAAGCAAATGTTTGGTTTGGAGAGATATGATGCGTGTATTTTATACAAGGTTTTTACTTCATTTTTACACGCATTTCTGTATTATTTACGTGGCATCTAGCTATAATTACCCCCGAATATTCTACTTTGGTTCGTTTTATGTAAATTGCAGGAATAAACCAAAGAGGAGCTAAATCGAGCCTAAACTCGTCCCATTTTGCATGCATTTATGGAGAACAAGGAGCCGGAGCTTGGAATCTATCACTTTGAAGACGCGTGAGCTAGTTTCGGAAGGTGTTTAGTGCCTAAACGTACCAAGATAGCTCGATCGACTACTTTGTGATACGTGTATTTTATATAAGGTTTTTACCTCATTTTTACACGCATTTCTGTATTATTTACGTGGCATCTAGCTACAATTACCCCCGAATATTCTACTTTGGTTCGTTTTATGTAAATTGCAGGAATAAACCAAAGAGGAGCTAAATCGAGCCTAAACTCGTCCTATTTGCATGCATTTATGAAGAACAAGGAGCCGGAGCTTGGAATATATCACTTTGAAGACGTGTGAGCTAGTTTCGGAAGGTGTTTAGTGCCTAAACGTGCCAAGATAGCTCGATCGACTACTTTGTGATGCGTGTATTTTATATAAGGTTTTTACCTCATTTTTACACGCATTTCTGTATTATTTACATGGCATCTAGCCACAATTACCCCCGAATATTGTACTTTGGTTCGTTTTATGTAAATTGCAGGAATAAACCAAAGAGGAGCTAAATCGAGCCTAAATTCGTCCCATTTGCATGCATTTATGGAGAACAAGGAGCCGGAGCTTGGAATCTATCACTTTGAAGACGCATGAGCTAGTTTCGGAAGGTGTTTAGTGCCTAAACGTACCAAGATAGCTCGATCGACTACTTTTCTAGTCGATTGAATGCTTTATATACTGAAGGTTACTCGATCGAGCAGTCCCAGTATTCAATCAAGTAGGCAATACAAGGAGTTACTCGATCGAGTGGTTTATTTCCACTCGATCGAGTGGTTTTGCCTGTTTTAGAGTTTTTCCGCCTATTTTCGTATGGGCTTTTGTAATTTAGTTATGGATTAGGTTTAGAGGAGGATTTCCGTATACTACTAAATACAGTAGACTGCGTAACTCCTCCTCATTCACTTTTACTCTATCATTTTCCTACCGTTTCTTGGATTTTGCTCTCTTTCTACCCTTTTCCTACTCAAATTCGGATTTATGATAGGTATTATTATTCCTTCTTAATTCCTTAATCTTAATTGTTGCTTTATTTCTTTCTTTCCTTTATTGCTATCATCTTTACCCTTTTCAATCTCTATTAGCTTTGTTAGTATGTTTAATTTCAATTATCTATATGTTATTGTTGTTAATTCAATAGTGATGTATAGCTAATTTCCCCTGCTAAGACTAGGGGATCCATGATTATGAAGGGATAGTAGTTGCCATATTAGGTTAATGCTTGTGTAGTCTTTGTTGTTAATTGCTGCATTTGACTGTATCTGTCTAATTGAGTCGACGCAATTAGGCATTTAAATCATAGTAAACCTTGACCTGGACCGAAAGGTTGGAAAGGGTGAGACTCGTAGCGAACAATAGGGCACTATAGTGAGGGCAAAAGCTAAGCTATTTGTGCTTTAGGGCGAATTGAGACCGAAAGAAGATATTCACTGCTCCTTAGACTATACTTGCACTAACCTGAAACCTAGATTACTTGACTGAATGATCATGGTGAACCGTTTGTCTTAGCTGCTTTCCTTATCTGCTTAATCCTTTTTCTCTGCCTTATTCTCTTTCTTACTCTCATTAGTTTAGAACAATACAATTAAAAACCCCCCAATTTGGTTACCGTGACGAACTTAGACAAAGCTGACATTTTCCCATCTCCCTGTGGAGATCGACCCGACTTCCCTAGCTATATTAGTTAGAGCCAGTTGGTTATTTTTGATAGGTATGCGACTGCCCTGTCAAATTTTGGCGCCGTTGCCGGGGAGGTAACTATTTATTTACTTGTTTTATTTTGTCTGTTTTTAGCCTCAAGGGATTTTTTCCCTTGAGGCCGTTCTCATCTTTTTCTCTAGTGCTGTTTTGATAGGTCCTACAGGTACTACCTAGACAATTCTAGGTCAAAGATCGTCAAAGGGAAGGCTTGAGTACCTTTGACCTTCCACCTATGTCCCATTCTATGGCGCGGCAGGTGGTTTTGTGTGAGAGATGTGGTGCTGATGGGCATGATGCAGTTGTTTGCTTAGCGGGAAACGACCGTGTCAAAATTTGGCGCGACGAGGTCTATGCGTTCAAGCAGCATGGACAAGCTAGCCACTCTGATGTAGTTGTGCCGCCACATCTATCCTATCAACGAGGCTACCAACAGCCTCCATTTGTCTGGCCACTGCAACAACAAGCTCCTCCTCCTGATAAGCAGAAAGAAGAGATTGCGGGGCTGAAATCTTTGATGAAGGCGTTTGCACTCCAAGTGCAAGAAGGTGATAGACACACTTGTGCGCGATTTGATAAGCTCGAGTCTCAAATAGCTCAGTTAGCTGTTTCTGATGACTTGGATGACTCGGATTACGAAGTTCTATCAGATAATGATGCCTTACACGAGGATTTCAGCACTGTACAGCAAAAATCACTCGATCGAGTGAAATATATTGGTCGATCGAGTGAATTACCTGAAGAATCGTTCGATCGAACACTTTATTCTACTCGATCGAACTGCTGCCTAGAGGAACTACTCGATCGAGTGAAAATCAAGAGGAGATTCTTTTGTCAATGATTCCGACAGTGTGAGCAATAAAACGTCATGTGGGTTTGTGAAAGAAAAGTAGATCCATATACTTACATATTCATATATGTTTTAATTTAATTTGTCATAAAATTAACTAATGATCTTATGCATGCAAACATTTAAACAAAATAAAGAAGAAACTTGTTCTTACATTGGAAATTTGGTTAATATGGGCACAAGAGAGATCACCTTTCTCTCTTGTTCTTGAGCTTTCCTTTTGGATGAACAAAGACCCAAGTGTAGGATCTCTCCCAAGGATTTATACCCAAAGCTTACTCTTAATTAAAATTAATATTATAGATACTAGTACAATATTAATCTTGAATGAAAATTGACCCAAAATAATTTTGGTATTTGTCTCTAAAAACCGGTTTAGAGAGAAGAGAAGAGGAAAGATGAAAAATATTTTTTTTATCTCTCTAATAATATTTTGTGAGATGAATGAATGAATAATCAATAACATTATTGAGTATAAGGTAAAAAGGAGAGGAAAAACCAAGTGGTTTTTCCTCTAGAAAACCGGGTGGGAGAGAGGGCAAAAATGGAGCCAATGCATGCATAAATTGTTCTTTACAATGAGCAATAGGTTGCAAGGCTAGTCTATAATGCAAATGATTGTGTTTTCCATTAACTTAATCAAACACAATATTTAGCCTAATCCTCCCCTAATTTCGGTACCTTCATAAAATGGAACCCATTTTATTTTTGTCAAATTTGTCAATATGTCACATGTCATATGTTACATAAATTTGTTATGTATTTTTAACGTATTAAAAATCAACGTATTAATAAAATACGTCACATACAAAAATCGACTTAGTAATTCATAATTACTTGTACCAAAATATTTCTCCAATTATAAATCACAATAAATTGTATGTATAATAATTCATTCAAATTTAATTGTTTCCTTAAACAATAATTTCATCTGAGTAATGATACAATTCGATTACTCAGACCGTATCTCATTTAATCAAATTTCAATGTGATACGTAAATTTTTCCTCCAAAATCGTCCGTCAATTTTCAAGTAATTTAATTAACTCGTAACATTATACGATTAATTAAATGATTAATTAAGAGTGTTGCCCTATAGGTATGACCTAGGGGTCAATCGATCACCACCGTCCGCACGACGACAGTAATGTCAAACTCTAGTCAGCTAATCATTACCGATATATGTTGACCAGTTGACAGTAAAAATACTTCCCAATTGTATTCTTTATAATGAGATTTAAACATGTGATCATGATGATCAACGGTCGTGATCGCATTATTGTCGGAGGACACATATTCCAACAATCTCCCACTTGTCCTCGACAAGTGTGCGTCACCAATTCTCTTGTCCTATTACTATCTCCCACTCAATGCAAGGTGTCTTTCAGGTCGTACTTGCAAGTGATCATATCGAGAGTGGTTTCCTCGATCTGGAGAATAACTGATTGACCGGATTTATCTATCATAGATACCTTCCGAGCGTGGCCACGCATTTCCAGTTCATTACTCCTCGAGTGGCCCTGAGATATTGTTATAACCCTGACTAGGGATGGACAATTCCTATCGCACTCATTCCCTTCGACTAGCCACAACCATCCTAACCCAAAATATGCCCATTTGACCCCATTTACGAAGGTCGTAGTAACACAAATCAAAGTTAATCTGAAACTGTGCCATCTTAGGCGAATAGTCTTTAGTCAAAAGAATCGACTCATTTGAATACTATAGCAGCTCTCGCCACGACCAGGCTATATAAATTTGCCAGAACTCTATAAGCGGTCATTAGGCCCGACAAAATGTTCCTAACAGTCTGCCTATATGATCGACTAGTCATCTCACATGACTCTATGGCACTTGAACTTGCCATCAATCGCATCACACTCTAGTCACTTCGAGACGTCACCTCATACAAGTAACTATGGGCAAATACAATGTTAATCCGTGTTCACTTTAACGGGGTTCAATTGTCTCCACAACCCGTTTGGATGTAACAAAGTACAAGGTGAGTTAATAATAACTCAAACGACAAATGTCGACATCACACTCGGGTAGTCAATACCATATTACAACCTTGTGATGCAAATCGTAAGTGTATAAACACTTGTTGATTGCAATAGAAGTTTAACATGTCATGTGTCCATGTGTTCAAACTTCTTATAATCGCATTTTCCTTTACATTCATGTTCTCTCTCATAGCATGAATCTTACCAAGTACACATCAAGGTTCCCGACCTTGGTTTTGGTTCTTTATCTTGAATGAACTTCCTTATCGATTATCACATAACGAACGAATTTGTGATGAATGATATAACTTGTACTGATCAAGTACTCCATCCACACACAATGCACTAGGTATATGTTTTGTAGAGTCTTACAACAATTTGCCAAGACGATTGGTCTAGCACTTCTCACAAGTTCTAGCATATTAGGAAGGATTAGTTTTGAATAACTTCTTATTCAACTAAGTATCTTTCCAATAACCTCTTATTTCTCCTTTTGATTTGAAAAGTTTAGGATTTTCATAAATCTTTACGTGTGTTCGAACTTTCTATAATATGTGCAACCTCTTAACACATAATAGAGTATTCCGTCAAACACCGAAATCGCTCATCGGATTCTACTCGAGAATTCATGACGTTTCTATTATGGCTTACCAATCAATCATCATGCTCTTATGCATATGATTCATAATTGGACATGTACATGATTATTCTAATGGCGGAAACATTAGTTACTAATAATCATGAGATCAACCGTTCATAAGTTCAATGAACGACCATGACTGCTAATGGCAATTCCATTTTCATCTACATGAATAACCTATGTGTAGGTTGATATGATGTGTATCTCTTAATACTAATCCAATATTTCTTGCCGTAATTGGATTTATCATAGTCCAAATTCATCCAGAATTGAAAACTCAAATACTTCTTTGTGAAAGAAGATATTAGCTCGTCATTCCTAATGAGTAATGAGTTGTAAACATTCAAAGGATGATAACTCCCACTAAATTCCATGTCTTCACATGATAATTTCTAATGCTCCCACTTAATTCCACATGTTTCGAAATTGATTACTCAATTGAACACATTTCAAAATTTGGAATGTATGTTGCTTTGCAAAGTTATTAAGATGAAACCATATATGTTCCCATCATATCCTTTCAAAATTCCTATTTTGAAGAAGTCTCATTTTAACCTTATGGAAAGAGATTTTAAGTCTCTAACACACTCATGTCATAATGATGTGTGGCAATGTCATTTATTAAATATAAGTAATATCTAATACACATCCTTCAAAATATCCCTTTTAGAAGGATGTTTAATCAATTCATTTTCATAATGAGGTTAAGTAATGACATCTGCGTGGTTTAAAACTTTGGCTATTGAAGATATCGGTATATCAATCCTTGCAACCTCTAGTCATAAATATCGCTTATTACTAGGATGTTACATTGATTCATTTAGGCTCTTAAGTAAATCTCAAGGTTGAAACTATAGGTCAAAATTTATCATAAACTAGTCAAAAACCTTGTTAAGACTTTACATTAGTCATTTTATTCCAAAACTTTCTTTTGGTCTCCTCGTGTAGATAGGATTCTACACTCCTTGTCCAAAGTGCTCCAAATAACTTGACAAACTTGGTTTTTCATTTGTAATAGAGAATAATAGTTGCATTTTCTCATTACACGATATGATTTATGGCAAGGCAGTCTCCATGAACGGAATTTATGTTTTAGATCAGACAACCGAAATATTGCACGTAATGAATAAGAAGTTAAAGGTTGGTGACAAAGATCAAACGTATCTATGGCACTGCCGTATGGGACACATTAATGAGAAACGCGTTAAACAGCTCATACAGAATGGAGCTATCTCGGCCTTTGATTTTCAATCATTTGGCACGTGTGAATCATGTCTCATTGGCAAGATGACTCGAATTTCCTTCAAAGGTGTTGGAATGCGCGCTGCTGACCTATTAGGACTCATACATACGGATGTGTGTGGACCTATGTCAATCACCGCACGAGAAGGCTATAGGTATTTCATCACATTCACGGACGATTTAAGTAGATATGGCTATGTCTACTTAATGAAGCACAAAAGTGAATCCTTTAAGAAATTCAAAGAATACCAGAATCGGGTACAGAACCAACTGGGTAGAAAGATTAAAACACTACGATCAGACCGTGGTGGCGAGTATCTTTCTCACGAGTTTGATCAACACCTTAAGGACTGTGGGATTGCCCTACAGTTAACTCCACCTGGAACACCTCAATTGAATGGTGTGTCCGAACGGAGAAATCGAACACTACTTGATATGGTTCGATCCATGATGAGTCACACCGTGTTGCCTGATTCATTGTGGGGTTATGCTCTTCTGTCAGCTGCTCTAATACTTAACCGAAGTCCGTCTAAAGCTGTTGACAAGACTCCATATGAACTATGGAAGGGAACGGTCCCTAACTTGTCCTTTATACGGGTTTGGGGCTGCGAGGCTTATGTCAAGTGGAGACACGAGGATAAGCTCGGCCCGCGATCGGTCAAGACATACTTTATAGGTTATCCTAAAGGAACACTTGGTCATTACTTTTATTCGCCAACCGAACAACGTGTATTTGTTGCGGCTAGTGCGACATTCTTAGAGAAGGAATTTCTCGAGAATGCGAAGAGTAATAGAACCTTCGAGCTGTAGGAGATTCCAGAACCAAATACCGAGCAACCATTGGAGGAACCAGTTCCTTCAATCCCGGCTGCGATTAATATTCCTGAGGAACCTAGGAGGTCGGGAAGAGTCTCTATTCCTCCGGACAGATACATTGGTATGGTCGAGGAACATGACATAGATGACATTCTACTCTTAACGAGTAGGGAACCCGCAACCTATAAAGGTGCCATGACTAGTTCTGACTCAAAGCTATGGCTTGAGGCCATGCAATTCGAGATGGACTCCATGTATGAGAACAACGTATGGGATCTTGTTGACTTACCTGCTAAGGTTCGTCCCCTTCAATGCAAATGGCTTTACAAGATAAAGCATTCTGTGGAAGGTCAACAAGATATCTATAAAGCACGACTAGTTGCTAAAGGTTTCACCCAAGTGCCAGGTTTGCACTACGATGAAATTTTTGCACCCGTAGTCATGCTGCGTTCCATTCGGATTATCTTAGCGATTGCCGCTTTTCATGACTATGAAATTTGGCAGATGGATGTGAAAACCGCTTTCTTAAACGGTTATTTGGAGAAAGAGTTGTACATGGTACAACCCGAAGGTTTCATCGATCCTGAACATCCTAAGAAAGTGTGCAAGCTTAAGCGTTCCATTTATGGACTTAAGCAAGCTTCTAGGAGTTGGAATCATCGTTTCGACCAAGTGATAAAAGAAAATGGATTTACTCGATCGGTCGAGGAACCATGTCTATATATCAAGTCGAGTGGGAGCAAGATTGTCTTCCTAATATTATATGTTGATGACATACTCCTAATTGGAAATGACATACCTCTCTTAACTTCGGTAAAAGCATGGTTGAAGAACCATTTCCAGATGAAAGATCTGGGTGAGGCACAAAGAATTTTGGGCATCCGTATCTATCGAGATAGATCACGTCGGATGTTATCTCTCGATCGAGTCTTATATAGACAAGATACTAGAGAGATTCAGCATGACTAACTCCAAAGGGGTTTTCTTCCTATGGCTCCAGGGGGTGCACTTGAGCAAGTCTCGGGCACCAGAGACACCGGAAGAGAAAGAGCGCATGACACGGATTCCTTATGCCTCGGCTATAGGATCAATCATGTATGCCATGATATGCACACGTCCGGACGTAGCATATGCATTGAGTATGACAAGTCGATTCTAACAAAGATCCGGTGAATCACATTGGATGGTCATCAAGAATATTCTTAAGTACCAACGGAGGACTAAAGATTGGGCATTGACTTATGGAGGCGATCAAAAGCTATGCGCAACCGTTCTGTGCAGATGCTAGCTTCCAAACGGATCGAGATAACTCGAAATCTCGATCCGGATTCGTTTTTACTCTTAATGGCGCTGCATCACCGGAAGAGTTCCAAACAAAGTGTTACAGCAGATTCTACGACTAAGTCCGAGTACTATGCCGCGTCTGAAGCTGCAAAGGAAGCGATATGGATGCGTCAATTCTTACAAGGACTATCTGTAGTGCCTAGTTCGAATGACCCGATCACCATCTATTGCGACAATAGAGGTGCCATCTTCCAAGCTAAGGAGCCTAAGTCTAGCAACAAGTCTAGACATGTACAACGGAAAGCTCATCTAATCCCAGATTACGTGGAGCAACAGGAGGTAGTGATAGAAAAGATTGCTACAGATAATAATATAGCAGATCCTCTCACTAAACCATTACGACAAGATAAGCATGAAGGGCATGTTAATTCCATGGGAATTAAACGTGTTCCTGAGTTGTAGTACTCTTTTATGGATTAGATTCATTCTCTTTTGTACTCTATATGACATCATCGTTTTGATATTTATATATTTTGTTTTTCATGTGGAGTTGTACGACAATATTTGAACACCACAAAGTGAACTGAACAAACATTATATTTTGGTCCTTAATTGCCCACGTGAGCTGATAACTCTGGCAATTATTTTTTGATGTTGGTTGATGGTGGGTTCAACGAGCCATAAGTCAAAAGGTTGACTGACCAATCACAGAGGCGAGTTATACGGATATCTCGTAGGACACAATTGTGACATCGACATGGAGTCCTAAATGTTTTATAACATTCGGTGCCAGGCCGTGGATAGGACCTCCATGGTGATCCTAAGAGTCGATTCTTTTGACTATCGACTGTCTCTTGAGACTAAGGCAGATTTTGGGTGACTTTGGTTTCTTTCTCACGGTCATCCGTAACAGGGGGCCAAGTAGATTTTTTCTGGTCATTTCATGCTTTGTGCTTAGACCGGCAGAGTCGAGTTGAAGGAAATATTCAGCCTTTATCGTACTCGATATTTCTCGGGGCCACTCGAGGAGTCAGAATCAAATGCATGGCCATGCTCGAATACGAATTCGTTTTATCAGTTGAGTTACTCTCTAGTCGAGGAAACCACTCTTGATACAGATCGATTGTAAAATACGACCTTTGCGGATCCGGATCTGCAAATTGTTTTACATTGAGTGGGAGAAATTTTAAATGAATATGAGAATCGGTTATCGCACATACACTTGTACGGACAAGTGGGAGTTTATTGGAGCCGGTGTCCTCCAGTTAGTGCGGATAACGTTATTGTACGTACACTTGTACGGACAAGTGGGATTTTGTTGGGGCTGGTGTCCTCCACAGTTAGTGCAATGACATATAAATCTCTAAAAGGATCAAAGGGTTTACTTTTGTATTATTATCAGTTGGTCCACGTTTATCAATAACGGTTGGCTTGCTAGATAAGTTTGACGTTATTGTCATACTGATGGCGGTGATCAACTGGTCCCTAAAAGTCACACCTATAGGATACGTTTGAGAGATGTGACGGTATGAAAATACAGTCATGTTGATGCCTAATATGACTAAGCAGTTAGTCGGAGTTATTGACTAATAATTAGTCAAACGCGATGTTGAGATATTTATTTAATACGGATTAAATAATAATGGCTAAGGCGAATTAAGCGGTTAATTCGTAAATTGAATTTAAACGATTATATTCAATTAATGTATATTGAATTAATTAATTATACAATATTGTCATTGTCGTACAAGTATTAATATATCGACTGAGTCATGTTACTAGTTGATATTTTAATAACCGATAACCGATGACGATTTATAATAAAAACCCGTCATATACATTTTAGCATTTTGAGTCGGACCACGAGTTAAAAATAAGGAGAAAGTGAAAGCCCACTTCCCTATGAAGCTCACGGTTTTGGCCGAAACAAACAAAAGGAGAGCTTTCTCTCCTTTTGACCTAAGCATATTCATTTGCACAAAAATTAGGTTTTTGGAGGCATTCTCTCTGAAACCTAGATCTCACATCGAAAACCTCACAAAAACTCTCTCAATATTGCAAGGCAATTAGAGAGTACTTTCTAGCACAAGGGGCATAGTCTCAGACGGTCTTGGGTGCAACGATTAGGAGGAAATCTATATTGATTTCTGTTCTTAGGCCGTATTTACAAAGGACCCGAGGTTGATTCTTGTTCTTTATCGTTTCTATATTGTTTTTCGTTTATGACCATAAATAACATGTTAAATTTACGTTATAGTCCTAAAATTTAAGGGAATTTTACGGATATTTCCCTACAAGTGGTATCAGAGCGAGGCCACGTAATTTTTCATGTTGATTTTCATTAAACGAATTGAATCGATAAACTTTTTGCATAAAAAAAAAACGTGCGGCTGGATTTTTTTTTACACGGCTGGATTTATTTTTTTTGCATTGGAAGCCGTGCCACATGGCTTACTGCTGATCAGTCTCAATCGTCTGATTTTGTTTTTCGACTTGTTCTTTGCATATTGTTATTTTAAACGATAATCATAGCAATATGTTAAAGATTTGTCAATTGTAATTTTGTTTTAATACGGATTATGTTCAAATTGCAATTGGTGTTTTTGTTCAATTGTTGTTCTTGGATGCCGCGCTGAAAATTGAGCCACTGGAAAAAAATTTTTGCTCTCTTATCTTCTCGGCAAAACCGCTGGAAAATAAAAAAAAAAAAAATTTCGTGTTTTTCTGGCCGTGCTGAAGAAAAAAAAAGGAATTTGTGTTTTTTTTTTCGGCCCTATTGTGTAAACAATACGGATTTTTGCACTCGCTTGATAGTGAAACGGTTCACTCACGTACCATTTAGTTATTTTAAAGCGATTTAAAGTAACGGATTGTAATGAATTAAAATTAAGTTGATAGAAGCGGTTTTGTCACATAATTTTAATCGTTAAAAGGTGGTTTGGATAAATTTAACATAATTACGGAATTATGTCACGAATAAATTTTATTTTAGTTGATGCATTTTTATTTATTTATCGTTACTTTTGAATGCCTTGAATGTTTTTAATTACGTATTTAATTTTACAAACGGTTGTAACTTAGTGTGGCCTTAGTAGAACGTGTTACCGTAATGATGGAACACGGTCTTGGTTGTATTTTGAGATCTCGCATCTCCATTTTGATTTTTCTTTGTAATTACAGTTTTAATTTAGAATGTAAATAGGTTTATATTTTGTAAATTTTAAATTGTAATTTTGAGAAGACCAAAGATGGAGATCGGATGCTCACTCCCGCTGTATGGACAAAGATGGAACATCAAGACAAGCTTCTCGGGTCCAACGGTGGATTCCAAAGTTGTATTATGTTCTTTTTACTAGGATAGGCCACACTAGGACTTTTATTTACGTTTTGCATTCTTTTATTTATTTTATCGTAACGATAGTTTGCATCATTTTCCGCCTAAAACCAAACCACCTAATAATTGCATGAAAACTGACTCATATAGAGGTCACGCGTTAATTTTCTATGATATACAGATATCACACGTTTTTATAAGCCATCACCTAAATTAATTCATTCACGCAATGCTAGTTTTTCGTTCACTTAAAATGAATTAAAACTAAGTTGATGGGATCTTCCTCGTATAACCAAAAATTGAGAATAGTCTTTATAGGTCAAACTCCAATGAATCCCTTCTTCGTCGGTAGGCATAATATGACCCCTTCTACGACGGGTAAGTTGGAACTGATTGACCTATTTTATCTCAACACTATGGTCACTCGTACGATCCTGTGATTATGGTGGACTATAGATAGGATTTACGGAAATCTATCGACCAAGAGTTCTAACGATAGAACTAGCTAAACAGTTGGCTTATCAATTTACGGAAATTGAGTCTTGGGATCATTTGTATAATTCTTGAGGTAGATCGATTATACAAGTGCAATGAGTCTACACGTTAAAATGAATTTTAAATAGACTTAAATCACCTCGATGAGTTGCTTATTTCGTTTTGTTTTTCCTTTTTTTTCAGTGTAGATCACGATCACTAAACTGCTAATAACAAAATGGTGGCCGTCTTGGCGACCCAATGCCAAGTGCCACATTGGACCGTGAGTCCCGGCCGGATCTTCATGAATCGGATGAATCGGTCTACTCGATCAAGAATGATGGATCAAACTTCGCGGACCGGGAGGCGGCATTACGGAATGTTGCAGCTGCGGGAAGCTCAAATATCTGACAGAGCCCATCCCGTCAAACCCAGGCCCCACGGCTGGAGCTAACGAGATCGCCAAGTACAACGATTTCGTCATGGAAGCGGGTGCGATTAAAAACGTACTCATTTTTGCAATGGAATCCAATTTGCAGAAACGCTTCATAGCCCAAGGTGCAAACAAGATTTTCACCACGCTCACTAAGGAATTCTCGAAAGCACCGAGAATCGTGACCTATGAGCATACCACTCGCTTCTTTGATGCGAAACTCCAGAAGGGCCAACCGGTTAGCCCACACATTCTCAGCATGATTGAGAATGTCGAGAAACTGGAGGCGCTTGATTGTAAAATCAGCGAGAACATCGTGATTGACCGCATGCTTCATTCACTCCACGATGGTTTTGCGCTCTTTAGAGCGAATTACTATATGAATGATTTGAAGAAAAGTCCTCATGAACTACACTCCCTACTCGCATGCACGAGAAGGATATGAAGTTTAGTGTGAGCTTGAAACAGGATGTTCTCGTTGTGTCAAACAAGGGCAAGGGTAAGGGCAAAGCTCAGGCAGACCTAGCGGTAGGCAAACCGAAGTTTAAGAAGTCGGGATCAGGTAAGAGTGGGCCTGGTGAGTCGAGCACCTCATCAGGCGCGACAAAGAGCAAGACTGGTAACATGGAATGCCATCATTGCCACAAGACTGGGCATTGGAGGCGTACATGTCCTGTATACCATGAGGACATAAAAGCAGGTCGCGTTAATCCTGTTGGTATGTCTTCTTCTTCTTCTTTTATTCATATGATTGAGATTAACCACGCAAGTTACGGAACTTGGGTACTAGATACTGGTTGTGGTTCTCATTTGTGCAATCATGTGCAGGGCCTTCGAAACATCGAACCCCTCGTAAAGGGTGAGGTGGACCTGCGTGTCGGGAATGGAGCACGAGTGGATGCCGTCTCGAGGGGAACATACGTGATCCGACTTCCTAGCGGATTTGAGTTATTTTTATATAATCGCTATTATGTACCAGTCTTTCTAAAAACATTATTTCAGTTTCTGCACTTGACAAACTTGGTTTTTCATTTGTAATAGAGAATAATAGTTGCATTTTCTCATTACACGATATGATTTATGGCAAGGCAGTCTCCATGAACGGAATTTATGTTTTAGATCAGACCACCGAAATATTGCACGTAATGAATAAGAAGTTAAAGGTTGGTGACAAAGATCAAACGTATCTATGGCACTGCCATATGGGACACATTAATGAGAAACGCGTTAAACAGCTCATACAGAATGGAGCTATCTCGGCCTTTGATTTTCAATCATTTGGCACGTGTGAATCATGTCTCATTGGCAAGATGACTCGAATTTCCTTCAAAGGTGTTGGAATACGCGCTGCTGACCTATTAGGACTCATACATACGGATGTGCGTGGACCTATGTCAATCACCGCACGAGAAGGCTATAGGTAATTCATCACTTTCACGGACGATTTAAGTAGATATGGCTATGTCTACTTAATGAAGCACAAAAGTGAATCCTTTGAGAAATTCAAAGAATACCGAATCGGGTCAAACCAACCGGGTAGAAAGATTAAAACACTACGATCAGACCGTGGTGGCGAGTATCTTTCTCACGAGTTTGATCAACACCTTAAGGACTGTGGGATTGCCCTACAGTTAACTCCACCTGGAACACCTCAATTGAATGGTGTGTCCGAACGGAGAAATCGAACACTACTTGATATGGTTCGATCCATGATGAGTCACACCGTGTTGCCTGATTCATTGTGGGGTTATGCTCTTCTGTCAGCTGCTCTAATACTTAACCGAAGTCCGTCTAAAGCTGTTGACAAGACTCCATATGAACTATGGAAGGGAACGGTCCCTAACTTGTCCTTTATACAGGTTTGGGGCTGCGAGGCTTATGTCAAGTGGAGACACGAGGATAAGCGGATAAGCTCGGCCCGCGATCGGTCAAGACATACTTTATAGGTTATCCTAAAGGAACACTTGGTCATTACTTTTATTCGCCAACCGAACAACGTGTATTTTTTGCGGCTAGTGCGACATTCTTAGAGAAGGAATTTCTCGAGAATGCGAAGAGTAATAGAACCTTCGAGCTGTCGGAGATTCCAGAACCAAATACCGAGCAACCATTGGAGGAACCAGTTCCTTCAATCCTGGCTGCGTTAATATTCTGAGGAACCTAGGAGGTCGGGAAGAGTCTCTATTCCTCCCACGATACATTGGTATGGTCGAGGAACATGACATAGATGACATTCTACTCTTAACGAGTAGTGAACCCGCAACCTATAAAGGTGCCATGACTAGTTCTGACTCAAAGCTATGGCTTGAGGCCATGCAATCCGAGATGGACTCCATGTATGAGAACAACGTATGGGATCTTGTTGACTTACCTGCTAAGGTTCGTCCCCTTCAATGCAAATGGCTTTACAAGATAAAGCATTCTGTGGAAGGTCAACAAGATATCTATAAAGCACGACTAGTTGCTACAGGTTTCACCCAAGTGCCAGGTTTGCACTACGATGAAATTTTTGCACCCGTAGTCATCTTTGCGTTCCATTCGGATTATCTTAGCGATTGCCGCTTTTCATGACTATGAAATTTGGCGGATGGATGTGAAAACCGCCTTCTTAAACGGTTATTTGGAGGAAGAGTTGTACATGGTACAACCCGAAGGTTTCATCGATCCTGAACATCCTAAGAAAGTGTGCAAGCTTAAGCGTTCCATTTATGGACTTAAGCAAGCTTCTAGGAGTTGGAATCATCGTTTCGACCAAGTGATAAAAGAAAATGGATTTACTCGATCGGTCGAGGAACCATGTCTATATATCAAGTCGAGTGGGAGCAAGATTGTCTTCCTAATATTGTATGTTGATGACATACTCCTAATTGGGAATGACATACCTCTCTTAACTTCGGTAAAAGTATGGTTGAAGAACCATTTCCAGATGAAAGATCTGGGTGAGGCACAAAGAATTTTGGACATCCGTATCTATCGAGATAGATCACGTCGGATGTTATCTCTCGATCAGAGTCTTATATAGACAAGATACTAGAGAGATTCAGCATGACTAACTCCAAAAAGGGGTTTCTTCCTATGGCTCCAGGGGTGCATTTGAGCAAGTCTCAGGCACCAGAGACACCGGAAGAGAAAGAGCGCATGACACGGATTCCTTATGCCTCGGCTATAAGATCAATCATGTATGCCATGATATGCACACGTCCGGACGTAGCATATACATTGAGTATTACAAGTCGATTCCAACAGCATCCAGGTGAATCACATTGGATGGCTGTCAAGAACATTCTTAAGTACCTACGGAGGACTAAAGATTGGGCATTGACTTATGGAGGCGATCAAAAGCTATGTGCAACCTATTCGCAGATGCTAGCTTCCAAACGGATCGAGATGACTCGAAATCTCGATCTGATTCGTTTTTACTCTTAATGGCGCTGCAGTCACTGGAAGAGTTCCAAACAAAGTGTTACAAAGAGATTCTACGACCGAGTCCGAGTACTATGCCGCGTCTGAAGGCGCAAAGGAAGCGATATGGATGCATCAATTCTTACAAGGACTATCTGTAGTGCCTAGTTCGAATGAACCGATCACCATCTATTGCGACAATAGAGGTGCCATCTTCCAAGCTAAGGAGCCTAAGTCTAGCAACAAGTCTAGACATGTACAACGGAAAGCTCATCTAATCCGAGATTACGTGGAGCAAAAGGAGGTAGTGATAGAAAAGATTGCTACAGATGATAATATAGCAGATCCTCTCACTAAACCATTACGACAAGATAAGCATGAAGGGCATGTTAATTCCATGGGAATTAAACGTGTTCATGAGTTGTAGTACTCTTTTATGGATTAGATTCATTCTCTTTTGTACTCTATACGACATCATCGTTTTGATATTTATATATTTTGTTTTTCATGTGGAGTTGTACGACAATATTTGAACACCACAAAGTGAACTGAACAAACATTATATTTTGGTCCTTAATTGCCCACGTGAGCTGATAACTCTGGCAATTATTTTGTGATGTTGGTTGATGGTGGGTTCAACGAGCCATAAGTCAAAAGGTTGACTGACCAATCACGAGAGCGAGTTATACGGATATCTCGTAGGACACAATTGTGACATCGACGTGGAGTCCTAAATGTTTTATAACATTCGGTGCCGGGTCGTGGATAGGACCTCCATGGTGATCCTAAGAGTCGATTCTTTTGACTATCGATTGTCTCTTGAGACTAAGGCAGATTTTGGGTGACTTTGGTTTCTTTCTCACGGTCATCCGTAAAGGGGGCCAAGTAGATTTTTTTTGGGTCATTTCATGTTGTGCTTAGACCGGCGAGTCGAGTTGAAGGAAATATTCAGCCTTTATCGTGTACTCGATATTTCTCGGGGCCACTCGAGGAGTCAGAATCAAATGCATGGCCATGCTCGAATACGAATTCGTTTTATCAGTTGAGTTACTCTCTAGTCGAGGAAACCACTCTTGATACAGATCGATTGTAAAATACGACCTTTGCGGATCCGGATCTGCAAATTGTTTTACATTGAGTGGGAGAAATTTTAAATGAATATGAGAATCGGTTATCGCACATACACTTGTACGGACAAGTGGGAGTTTGTTGGAGCCGGTGTCCTCCAATTAGTGCGGATAACGTTATTGCACGTACACTTGTACGGACAAGTGGGAGTTTGTTGGCGCTGGTGTCCTCCATAGTTAGTGCAATGACATATAAATCTCTAAAAGGATCAAAGGGTATACTTTTGTATTATTATCAGTTGGTCCACTTTTATCAATAACGGTTGGCTTGCTAGATAAGTTTGACGTTATTGTCATACTGATGGCGGTGATCAACTGGTCCCTAAAAGTCACACCTATAGGATACGTTTGAGAGATGTGACGGTATGAAAATACAGTCATGTTGATGCCTAATATGACTAAGAAGTTAGTCGGAGTTATTGACTAATAATTAGTCAAACGCGATGTTGAGATATTTATTTAATACGGATTAAATAATAATGGCTAAGGCGAATTAAGCGGTTAATTCGTAAATTGAATTTAAACGATTATATTCAATTAATGTATATTGAATTAATTAATTATACAATATTGTCATTGTCGTACAAGTATTAATATATCGACTGAGTCATGTTACTAGTTGATATTTTAATAACCGATAACCGATGACGATTTATAATAAAAACCCGTCATATACATTTTAGCATTTTGAGTCGGACCACGAGTTAAAAATAAGGAGAAAGTGAAAGCCCACTTCCCTATGAAGCTCACGGTTTTGGCCGAAACAAACAAAAGGAGAGCTTTCTCTCCTTTTGACCTAAGCATATTCATTTGCACAAAAATTAGGTTTTTGGAGGCATTCTCTCTGAAACCTAGATCTCACATCGAAAACCTCACAAAAACTCTCTCAATATTGCAAGGCAATTAGAGAGTACTTTCTAGCACAAGGGGCATAGTCTCAGACGGTCTTGGGTGCAACGATTAGGAGGAAATCTATATTGATTTCTGTTCTTAGGCCGTATTTACAAAGGACCCGAGGTTGATTCTTGTTCTTTGTCGTTTCTCTATTGTTTTTCGTTTACGACCATAAATCACATGTTAAACTTACGTTATAGTCCTAAAATTTATGGGAATTTTACGGATATTTCCCTACAGTTTGAGCACATGAGGGCTAACCTTTTGGCCCTCTTTGAAGTCGAGATCAAAGAATGCCGCGGCCGCCTCATATTGGACGATCCGCGGAGTTCGTGAAAACATTGTCACAAGCTTGGAGTAAATCTCATTAGCATTGCCCATTTTAAAGGCTCTCCTTTGGAGGTCCGCCTCCATCGCAAATATCAAGACATTTTTCATTGCGGCGGACTCCTTTTGGTAAGCCTCATATGCTTCCCTAGTTGCGGCGGTCGACCTAGTAGTAGGTTCGGGTGGAGAGGCCTCGGTAAGGTAACGAAGCTTGTCGTCACCTTGGGCGGCCAATTTGAGTTGGGCATCCCAATCGGAGAAATTTGACCCATTCTTTTCAAGTTTACATCGATCCATGAAGGATCGGAGCCATGATGAACTAGCGAGAGGCGTGGCGTTAGGGGTTGGTGTTGCCATTTGTTATGAGAAAAAGAAGTGGTCTACAAAACAAAATAGAAGGAGTAAAACAAATGTCGTTTTAATAATAATACTCGTAAAAAAGTATGATTTAAACAAGTTTTATGCATTTTTCTAGTGACCTCTACCCAACTAGATAAATGATTCCAAGATCCAAATTCATATCGACTTAGGCACGGTATGGCCGATGAAACCTTTATCAATATAACTCGGTGGATTAACGTTTTAATCGATTCTACTTTTAGAACTCTTGGTCGATAAAATTACTCTAATAATTATCTATAGCCCAAAACACATCCGACAAGGGCACGGTATGGCCGATGAAACCCTTATCGAAAAACTTTTGTTGAGTTCAATCCAAATTTCGAATAAATGGCAGCATTCCGTAATGATGCCTCCCAGTCCGCAAAGTTGGACCCATCATTCTTCAGTCGTTTGAACTGATTCATGTGGTCCATGAAAGCTTTTAGCCAGGACTCGCGTCCAAGTGTGGCACTTGGCATAGGGATTTCGTTATTTCCAGCCATTTATTGTAACAATATTATCAATATAAATGAATTCTACACTGCGAAAAGGAAAAAAAATATAATAAGCATACTCATCGTTATGATTTAAGTCTAATGCAATATTGTTATAACGCGAAGACTCAAGCATTTATACAATTGACCTCCCTCAAGAATTATATAAATGATTCCAAGACTCAATTATCTGTAAATTGATAAGCCAACCTTTTGGCTAATTCTACTTTTAGAATTCTTGGTCGATAAATTTCTGTAAATTCTACCTATAATCCATCATAATCTCGAGAAACTCTTCGGATTATAATGTTGAGGTAAACTAAGTCAACACAAACTACTTACCCAACGTAGAAGGGGTCATAAGGAGAGTAAGGTCCTATATGCCTACCGACGAAGAAGGGATTCATAGCTGTTTGGCCTATAAAGACTAGTCTCAATTTCAGTTTTAGAGGAAGATCCCATCAACTTTATTTTAATTCATTTTAAGTGAACTAATATCTAGCATGCGAGAATGAATAAACTAAGGTGATGGCTTAAAATTGTGTGACATCTGTATGTCTATGAAAACTAACATCCAAACTATATGAGTCAATTTTCATACATTTTAGTAGTAGGTGGTTTGGTTTAGGCGGAAAATGATGCACTAACTATCATGTGAATGAAAAGCAATGAGAATGAAAAACGTTAAACAAAATAAAGTCCTAGTGTGGCCTATCTACCAAAATGAACATAAATACAACTTTGGAATCCTTCCTAGGAACCGAGAAGCTTGTCTTGATGTTCCATCTTGGTCCATGTAGCGGGAGTGAGCAATCCAATCTCCATCTTTAGTCTTCTTTAAAATTACAATTAAAATTACAAAATGAACCTATTTACATTCTAATTTCAAAACCATAATACTTAAAGAAAACCAAAAGGAGATACGAGATCTCAAAATTACATAAAAATTATGTTTCCATCATAACGAAAACATAATTAACTAAGGCCACACTAGGTATTACAAATTACAACCGATTGCAAAAATACGTAAATAAACCATTCAACGAATCATTCAACTAAATAAAAATGCATCAACTATAAATTAAACATTCAAGACATAATTCCTTAATTATGTAGAGTAATTTATCCAAACCACCTATTTAAATGATCAAATTATGTGACAATTTCTCAATTACTCACATTAATTCCAATCTTTATACATATTAATCTTGTAATATGAATTAATCCAACATTATTTTAAACCTCTTTAAAATAATTAGGTATCTTTAATATGTGAACCTTTTCACAACTAACATCATACATTATAAATTTAATGTATAATAATAATTGGCCAAAAACAAAAATTTTCTAAATAGCTCTCGGCCAAAAAAACCGAAACAAAAAAAAAAAAAAATTTAATTCGGCATTTCCAAAAAAAACGAAAAAAAAACAGAAATTTTTTTTTCTTTTTCTCTCGGCATATTGCCCAAAAACAAAAACCAGGTTTTTTTTTTCTTTGGTGCTCTCGGCATTTTCAAAAAAAACAAAACAACCCATTTTTTTTTCTTTAAAAAAACATTAAGATGAACAAAATTTGTTTAAAGTTGCTATTAGAACAAGATTGGCATAATCATCAACATTTAAATTAATGAAACACGACCTTAAACAACAATTTATTAATCATGTGTGCCAAAATCTATATAGCAAAAACAAATAATCATCATTAATCAAAAACAATTTCCATTTACATTTCAATTTAATTCTAATTAAATCAAAACATCTACAAATTTATCATAATATCATCTTAACTAATTAAAACAACAATATGAATAAATCAAAATGGAAACAAGAATATCAAAATCAAAAAATCATTTCGGCAAAAATAAAAAAAAACCCCACGGCCGAAATTTTTTTTTTCGATTCTTCAAAATTTTTTTTTTTTGTTTAAATCCATTTATGAAAATCATACAAAATAATTTCGTGGCCTATACTCTGATACCACTTGTAGGAAATATCGGTATACTTCCCTTATAAATTTTAGGATTATAACGAAATTATAATAATGAAATTGCTAGTCATAAATGAAATTACATAAACAAAAGAGTAAAGATATGAATCAACCTTTGGTCCTAGCAAATTTGGCCTAATAACAATATCGAAATCGATATTCTCCTAATTGTTGCACCCAAAATGTTATGAGAAATGCCCTTATTCTTGCTAGAATAGATCCCCAAAAGTTGTTAATTATTTTTAGGGTTTTGTTTGTGTGATGAGAGAAAATTAGGTCAAAAGGAATAGGTTAGAAAAATGATCTCCCTATCCCTCTTAAACCGTGAAAGAGGAGTGAATTAGGGAAGAATATTTTTCTTCCTTTTTTTCGGTCAACCACAAAAAAAAATAAGGAGAAAAAATCTTCTTATTTTTAGGTAGTTAACAATATGTATAAAATATGTATATTTAATCAATTATCATTTATGTTGTCATGTATTAATAAGTCCACACACAACAGCTTGTAGTCGATTTATTAATACCGGTCTGTCAACATTTATTATGACAATCTCGTCTAATATATTCTTTAACTATAAATATCGCATATTTATAATTTGCTAATTAAATATAAGCGATTACGTATAATTACGAATTAACATCTTAATTCGTTCAAGCTAACATTATATACATTAATTAAATATAATTGTTTATATTCAATTTACGAATTGACAGTTAATTCGTCTCAGCTAATATTATTTAATTGTATTAAATAATCGTCTCATCATCACATTGACTAACTGTTTAGTCAAATACATGAACTAACCTTTTAGTCATATAAGGCATCAATGTGATTATATCTTCATACAATCACATCTCTCATACATATCCTTTAGGTGTGACTTTTAGGGACCAGTTGATCACCGCCATCAGTATGATAATAACGTCAAACTTCTATCAAGCCAACCGTTATTAAGTAAACGTTAATCAACTGATAAAATACTAAGTATACCCTTGTGAACCTATAAGAGATTTATAAATATTATCACTCTAATTTTGGAGGACACAAGCTCCAACAATATATATATATATATAGCCGGGGTCCTGTGCGAACTAAAGTACGGTGCGAACTGTACGAACTACTCACATACACAATATAATACTTCTAGATATACAAATTCATACTACCGGATACACATGGTTATACTACCGGATACACATGTATCTTGTAGCTATACCGTATGTATCTGGGGTGGTAATCTGTGTATCCACTACCACTACCGCCACAAGCACCACCTTATCTCCATCACCACCACCACCGCCACCATCATGCCACCTCACCCACCACCACCACCACCTCAGCCTCGACAACCACATGAACCTACTGCCAACACCATCTTGGTACACAAATCCTATTAGTACTCCCACGTACACATCACCGACAAACACCACAGTGACCACCATTGCCACCAAAATAAGACCACGGTAGTCACCTACTCACCTTCATATTAAATCACTCAACCCGTGAAACCTGTGCCGCACTACCACCTTCATAGCCGTCTCAGATCCATTGCATATCACACCGATGGCGCCATTTTTGACCGACGATTTCATTATATGGTTCGAAATACTCCGACATGAAACCCGACGTACTCGATTTTTTGAAAATAGACTTCATTTGTTCTAGATCTACCACCACATCAACACGAACCATCTCCACCTTCAATCACCGCCATTGTGAGCCCATAATTAACAACCAATTGTTACTTCCTGGATCGTCGACTTCAAGGTGTACTCGTACGCTCATTGTTATCCTTAGGGCCATAAGTACCCTTGTCGGTATCTACTAAGAAGACCTTTCCAGGTCCATTTCAATTGCTCAGAGTGTTAGATGTGTTGTCGATTTTTCTGCCACATCTTCCTGATCCTTTAACAAAACTACGTCACCTCAGGTACCTTGGAATATACATTAGTTTCAACACAATTTAGAAAGATTTTACCAAGATCTCCAAATTGCAGGTTTTTGTTGTTAAAGTGAAGGGAATGAGAATATATATCGTCTTAATGTTGATACTAACGTCTTAATGTTGATGCTAATATATGGCAGATGTACCAATTAAGGCATCTTCAGACAAGCATCCCCCTTTATTTTTCACTATCACCAAAGAAAACTCAGCGAGTTTAAGTTAGTTCGTAGGTTCGCACTGAACTTTAGGTTTATATATATATATATATATATATATATATATATATATATATATATATATATATATACTCCCTCCGATCCACACCAAAGGTAACATGAGGAAAAATGGAGTATTTAAGAAAAGGTGGAAAAAGTAAGGGTAAATAGGGAAAAAATAGGTGGGGCATGTAATTGTGGATTTAAGTGTGGGATGGTATGTGGGGTATGTAATGGCATTTTGTGTAAATATTAAATGGGTATAAAGACAATTTGGTAATGTTGTGGGCCAAATAAGGTATGTTACCTTTGGTGTGGATCGTCCGTTTTAAGTAAGTGTTACATTTCGTGTGGATCGGAGGAAGTATATATATATATATATATATATATATATATATATATATATATATATATATATATATATATATATATATATATATATATATAGAGAGAGAGAGAGAGAGAGAGAGAGAGAGATCCGGTGAGTTTGCCACTTTTCGTGAGTTACCCCCGCATATATATACAATTGATCTAACAAAACCAATTCCTCATAATCAGACGTCAAAAAAACAAATAACGGCTTCTCTCCCTAAATCTTTCTACTTCCGTTTCTCTAAATTTTCCCTGCTTCTTCATTCTTCCCCTATTTTTTTTTCTATTTTATTCAAATTCATGACATAATCCAATCAAATTTTCACAAAATTGGAGTAATTCAAGTCGAAAACACAAAATTAATTCATTATCTTCATTCAAATTGATCGATACAAGCATCAATCGTTATTTTTTGCCCAAATTTTGAAGAATCCCTAGCGCAAATCCACAAAACGAGGGTAAGCGTAGATTATATAAGTCGATATATGTTATTTTGCGAGTTATTTCAATTGCTACTCTGTTAGTATGCTTGTTTATCATACCTTTGACATTTGATTGATGATTTATTATCATAATCCTGAAAATTTGTTGGCAATCTAGATTAGTAGACCAACTGTTTGTTAAAATTTCTAGGTGAATTTAGAAAATCACTTATTGTAATGAAGAAACGTGGTTATTTAATTGTTATTCAAATGCAGAAACTCAGTTATTGTAATGTAGAAACTCGGTTATTATACAAACTCGGTTATTGTAATGGAGAATCTCTGGTATATGTAGTTATTGTAATGTAGAAAGTAAGTTATTGTAATGAATAAATTTTGTTATTGTATTCAGATGAAACTCAAATATGTTCAAATTTCATGTTCACTCATTAGTTGTCGTATCATTACATCTCGATTATTGTATTACTCTAACCCAGTTATTGTATTATCAAAACTCGTGTATTGTATTTTATAGTTGCTTCTTGGGTGTTCTGATAAGTTATAGTCTGCTTTTTGGTGATTTTCAGGTGGAATCACGATAGATGCGGATAATTGATGTTCAATGGAAAAATTGATGTATATACTTGGTAATTTTAATGAAGAAATGTAGTTATTTTACATTTAACTTAGTTGTTTACTGAGAATAATGTTTCATGGTATTTACAGTTATTGTAATGTATAAACTAAGTTTATTGTAATGTATAAACTCTGTTATTTGTATTTATTGTAATGTAGAAACTCAGTTATTGTAATGTAGAAACTCTTGTATTTGTAGTTATTGTAATGTAAAAACTCGATTATTGTAATGAATAAAGTCAGCTATTCTATATGTGTTTCAGTTATTGACTCGTCAGTTATAGTTATTTTACAATCCAGTTATTTTACAATCCATTTATTTCTTGGGTGTTTTGTTAAGTTATATTTTGCTTTTTGGTGATTTGCAGGTTGAATCACGATAGACGCGGATAATTGACGTTCAATCGAAAATTTGATGTATATACTTGGTCATTTTTTTGTTAGTTTTCATCTTGTTTAATTGAATACTCGGTTATTGTAATGTAGAAAAACTCAGTTATTGTAATAGAAACTCTGGTATTTGTAGTTGTTCCAATGTAGAAACTCATTTATTGTAATGTAGAAACTCAATTATTGTGATGTAAAATTTTGGTATTTGTAATTATTGTAATGTAGAAACTTAATTATTGTAATGAGTAAATCGTGTTATTGTATTGAGATGAAACTCAGATATATTCAAATTTCTATCTTGTGTGTTTATCTTGTTTAATTGCACAACTAATCATTTTCATTCAATCAATAATTGAGATTGGTTAATGCAATAGCAAAATATGAAAAATGAAATAATATATATATATATATATATATATATATATATATATATATATATATATATATATATATAACAAGGTTAAAAAAAACCACTTACTTTCATTATCTAACTATTTTGTTTCCAACACATTACACTTAAACATCTCCAACAAAATATATCTAAGCATCATCATAATTACATCTAAGCATTTCAAATAATACATCTAACAATAATAACATCTCAATATTACATATCTTTATCTCCAACACAACGTCTAAAATATTTCTTCCAACAAGAACCTTGTCTTGCTATTGTTTCCACGTTTCTTCTACCAGTATTTCTTCCCAATGAGAACCATGTCTTGCCGATTGATGAGGGTTAAACCAGCAGACAACAAAAACTCACTGAAAGAAATAAAAAACAAAAAAGGGGGTAAGTTATAAATAACTATGCAACTGATATACAATAACCATTCATAAGTATTGAAATAACCGTAAAACGACTATAAAATAACTGGATATTTTAGAGAAATAAAGCATATTATTATAACCGGCTATGAACATATTATATAAGACCACAATAATAACTCCAAATTGAAATAACTAAGTTAAAACAATACAATAATTGAGATGTAATATTATTATAACCAACTTAAACAGATTATATAAGAAGACGCCATCTTACAACAACTCCAATTTGAAATAACTAAGTTAAAACAATACTATAACTACGTTTGAATAATACAATAACTCGGTTAAAGCAATACAATAACTATTTTTAACAGAATATATTCTAACATAGCAAAAGAAGTAACTACAAAATACATTAACTGAGTTTGAATAATACAATAACTCGGTTAAAGTAATACAATAACTGTTATTAACAGATTAACCACAAAATCCGAGAAATTATCAAAGATACAGAAACATAATTGAATAAAAAAAACCTACTCAAACACCTTACAAACAACATGAAAGTGCACAAAATCATTTAGAATTCTCATCTCAAACTCAAAACCTTGTAAATTATTGGCAAAACAAAAATGAGAGAACAAGTAATTTAACAACAAAAGACATAAGTACAAACGAATATACAAAGAATCAACAAAAATGAAACGAGTATTAGATAAGAACGATAATGAAAACGCACAAATCAGATCTAGAAAAACAAAATTAGTACTTACCTATAGTGAAATTGAAGAGAACTACGAAGATGAAGCGAAAGTGACGATGAAATCTCCTTAATTAATGACGAATTTGGACGAGTATGATAAAGACTGAGTTTGTAGCCTATAATTTGAACGAAATTAATAAAGATTGAATTTCATAATTTGTATCGATTCTTTTTTTTTTTGTTCTGTTTTTTTAGAGGTGGAAGAAGGAGAGAGAGTGAATTTTTCTAATAATGGGGAAGATTGAGGGAAAAGTGGGTATTTGTAGGTTGAGTAAGATCTAATCTCAGCCATCCATCTTATATTACATTAGTGTTTCAGATTTAGAGGGGTAACTCACCCAAAAAACTCAACTCATATGATCCTATTTCATATATATATATATATATATATATATATATATATATATATATATATATATATATATATATATATATATATATATATATATATATATATATATATATGCAAGTTCAAATGAGTCCACCTAAAGTGGTGAGTCCACTAAGTCCTAATCCTAGCCATTGATCTTCTAAGATTGATGGTTGAGATTTTAAAATTTTAAGATGAAAACTTTAATGTTTTATAAATGAAACTTTAATTTATTAGTGTAACTTCAATTCTTTACAATTATAACTTTAATATTTAAGGTCAGTTTATAAATAAAAATAAAAATTTATGTTATAATTTTTTTTAAAATATATAAAATTATTTTTTTACTGTAACTTTACTGTTTTACGAATGAAACTTTAATCCTAAAATTTGAAACTTTAATTTTTTTTAGACAAGTTCTAATATAAAAATTTTATGTAAATATTGTAATTTTATGTGTAACTTTAATGTTTTACAATTGTAACTTTAGTCATAATTTTTGAAATTTTTTAGGATTATAACTTTATTCTAATTTGAATTTATGTATATGTAATTTAAGTCCTTGGCGAGAATAATTAGTCCATATCATTGCGTAACTTTTGTCCATGTAGGCTGTATCTTTAATCCATGCCACTGAAACTTTATATTAATAACCACCCACAACCACGAACCTCACCTCCACCAACCACCCGGCCCATGACCACGACACCACCACCACCGCCTCTGACTACCAGCCACCACAACCACGCACCACCAATTTGAAAAAGAAAAAAAAAAGTAGCAACAACCCCACGAAATCACCACCACCATTTGTGGACACGGGGGCCACAGGGGCGCTTGGGAAACAAGCGTTTGCATTTGTGGAGTCGCCACCAATTTATTGTGGAAAATTGGAAACCGTTCGAATACCTCGTGTCATGTCAAGACACAAAGTAGTGACATGAACACCAAGAACTCGTTACCCTTAGCATTCTATGTCTAGAATGACTCTCGTGGATGCCAATGAACACGGATGTTCACAGAGATCTGGAGTAATGGGTGAGGGTACGTATTAGGAAGCTCTTTTGATCGAACACCTAATCCCGCCCGCCTCGATAGCGGCCTCTACTAATGATTAGGGAAATTATCTATACTCGATATATTGTCGATTTATATGCATGCAATGCAACATTCATTAGATTAATCCTAACATGTGAAGACTTAGACTAAGTCGGTGAACAAGTAATTAGCACATAAATTGGGATTGAAGTGAATGTTAGATTAATTACATGTGAATGCTAAGTAAATAAATCATACATAATAAATACGAATACGAAATAAAGAAATAAATTACAATTGATAAACTTGAATTTACGTCATAAACATGCCCAAAAGAGTTTTAGGAATAAAATAAAAGAATAAATGAAAATTAGAAAATTGGAAAAAATAAGGAAATTGGAAATTGATTTAAATTAGGAAAATTTGAAGATAAGGAAATTTGAAGAAAAGGAAAATAAGGAAAATATGAAGAAAAAGAAAAATTTGGAAATAAGGAAAATTTGGAAATTTGGAAAATATGGAAAATAAGGAAAACATGGAAAATATGGAAATTTGGAAAATAAGAAAAATATGGAAATTATGGTGATAATAAGAATAATGGTTAATTAAAATCCTAATTAGAAATCCTACGTCAAAACGAGAAGAGTTCAGAGGCAGAAACCACTTGAAAGCGCGAAGATCTCTGCGCGTCCTCCGGAAGAGGCGCAACACTTTCTCGTCTGTTCTTGAGTTGGGTTCTAACCGAAAGTCGACTCGCGGTTTTTAATGTTCGTTGGTTAATTTACATTGATTTATTGATTGGTAACTCGAGTAGAGGTGATTAATTGATTTACATGCATCTGGGATCGTCATGAAGTGAAAGAAAACAATTTAAAACGAATTATTATAAGTTAGATATTATTTACGATGTTGGAATTGATTTATTTACAAACTTGCAAACTTGAAGTTAATGGTGGAAACAAAGGATTACGAATTGATGAAGAAAACAGATTTAAAACATGTATCAAAGACGAAATCAAGGGACTTGATATGAACGAATCAAGTCTCTAAAATCCGAGTTTGAATTTGTGACGAAAACCCACAAATATTAATTATAAGGGATTTAAGTCGAAAATTATTGAAAAGGATTCATAAAAACTAATTTGAAAATTATTAGGTGAAATAAAGGAGAGAACGAAGAAAGAAAAATAAAAGACGAAAAGAAGAAAAACCCGAGGAAGAAGAAGAAGTGCATCAACTGAAAGCAACCCCTGGAAGAGGCGCAGCAGATGCTGCGCCCTTTCCAGAAGGCGCATCAGTTTATACGATTCTTCCCCACGTCAGATCCGTGTTATTTCCGTTAAAAGGATTTTAAAAAAGGTGATTTTAAAACACGGTTTCGAGCATGCTTATGACATAAATTCTTACATTAATTATAATACAGAAAATAAATACATTAAATAAAATTGGGATTTTACACCCTCGGACTTACATGTTAGCGTCGCGAGATTTAACTAAATCGGTTTTTAGTGGTAACTCGACTCAATCTATAATGCAAATATGAAAGTGCCCTTGAAAAAGGATTTAAAAGCAAATTGAATGGATTAATTGATTATGGTGTAGTGGAGTTGGTCAAATTGGTCGGTCATGCAAAACGAGGCTGGTACTCGGAAGGATCCGAGCTTACGTGGTCGAAAGTTCAAGCACGTAGACGCCAAAAAGTAAGAACGTGATCTAGAATGCAAAGGGAGAAGAGAAGGGCGGACACTCGCGTGAGAAATATGAGGAGCGAAGGCTCCTATTTATACTAATCACACGGAGGAATAGGGTTTTCGGAGAAACTTTGGAAGTGAATCTCGAAAAGATATAAAAAGATACGAAAAATACGCAGAAAAGGACCTGGGAAGAGGCGCAACAGTCACTGCGTCTCTTGGAAGAGGCGCAGCACCTGCTGCGTCTGTTCCCAAGTGGTTTCCTCCTGCGGAAGAAAGATTTCCGTGTTTGGTTTATGGAATGACGGGATAATCTTATTTTCCTTAATATTTTGTATGAATATTACGAGAAATACTTTACCAAAGAATAAAAGATTGTGAAAGATTTATAAAATATGGAATAGAAATATCCGGAATATTCCAGAACATTCTGACTCGGGATTTGGCGGTTATCAGAAAATGAAGACGGTTTTAGGCCCGGACTCCAAATATACTCTAATTACTGTCAAAACGACCGTATCGGCGCGTAGATGACAATTAAGAGGTAGACATCAGTGTTTGAGCGATCACTTGACAATAAAATTACGAACTGTCACAAATCGTTCCGCGTACCAAACATGCGGTCCAATTATCACCGGGTGGTTTGCGGGAGGTGCAGAAATGAGGTATCTACAGAGCCCCCACTTTGACTGAGGCTTGGACAAGGCGAAAGTCAAAGTATAGCCATCATGTCAATCGAATATTACAACCTGACGACTATGGCGACGCGAGGCGGCTCAAGGGGTCTGAGCCAAGGACCTGTCGTCGGGAACATTTTAGAGTCTGTCGACTATCGGGGAGGGTCGTTTAAAGTCCATTAGACTACGTAAGGAGGCTCGCCAGCCATAAGAAGAGATCATACCTGAAACTTCTTGAGAGACGTTTCCGGAGGTGCATAAGAGCTAAGGGTAAGCGTAGGAGCTAAAGGATAAGCATAAGCGTAGAAGCTAAAGGGTAAGTAAGGATTGTGCTAGGGTGTGGAACCCTAAAATAGAGCATCAATGGGAAGGAGGCCCAAAATATAAACTAAGGCTTGACCGTAAGAACTCTGCTGGTCTGGGAACCTCTGGAGAACGACACCTTTATTGCACTCCGTGGGAAAACAGGAAATACTATGGGTAGCAGGACACAGGCGGGAACTGTTGGGAGAAATCTGCTTGGATAGTCTTTAAACAAACTTCAGAAGAACTCGAGAAGGACAATTGTATGTCGTGAACTCTCGTTGGGGAAGCCTTATCAGGAACTTATCTCCATGTCTCGAGAGGGATTGTCTATCCGCTTACTCTCGCTGGGGGAATATAATGGAGGTGTGTCGAAACACCTGTCGGGGAATACTTGCTCGTTGTGACAAGCAAGGTCTTGAAAGAAATAAATAATGTATAACAGTTTGCAGTTATCTTAGAAATGCGGGTCTGAACGAAGAATAATCGTCAAACGAACTAAAAAGATAAAATGGCAACGGGGAAGTGGCGCACCAAAGATGGGCCCACAAATAACGAACTCATAACTAATTTTTGAAAATTCGTATGAAGGGAAGCTAAGGAAGAGGCGCAGCAAGAGCTGCGTCTCGTGGAATAGGCGCAGCACCTGCTGCGTCTGTTCCTTAATGTGTCTTTTCTGCGTAAAAACGCGATGAAACAGAGGGTTTCATTCATTTGTTTCGAAACATAAATCATCAATTTCTCTCTCAAACTTCAACCATTTCTGCCAAAATTTGATCCAAAAGCTTTCATTCGCCATGACTAATCGAGGTATGTATATCATTCTTGCATTAATCTTCCATAACGGACGAATTGGATCGACAAAATTCAGGGTTTTCAACCCTAAAATGTCGAAAATTTGGGGCTTTTCCCCCAAATGATCTTGCCTTGTAAAATTGACCATGTAAATGGCTAATTTCTAGTATAAGGATCATAACCATGTATTTGTTTCGAATTTTCGTTGAGTTTTTAGCATTTGAGTGAAATTGAGACGGTTTCACAACTAAATCGTAAATTGCTTCGAAAATGGCCTTAGGCTTGCCCATTTGCGATGGAACTTGACATTTGGAATCCTTGAATGATGGGTAAACTTCCTACCATCTCGGAATTTTGGTTTGTGACGGCTTTTTCATGACACTTTTCTAGGGCATAATCGCCGTTATAACGAAATGCTGCCGAATTTTCGACTTGAACCCATGACTAGGCTTCAACTTAGGCTTGACTTAACCCAAATTATCACATGAGTGCTCGGGTTTGTGGGAATACGGCCAAATATGGCGAGAAAAGAGCGATTTCGGGGCTTCTAAAACTCGAAAATCCTCTAATCAAGGCTCGTCATCACTTGACGCGGCCTAAAATTACTTTAATTTTGCAGGTGACGAGGCTTCTACCTCTGGCAGAGCTCCCATGGAGATAGACACTGCTGTTGACGCTTCTCGTGCTCTCGAGGAGGCTTTTGCTGCGGCTAGGGCAGCCGGGGAGGTTGCTGAGGACGAGATCCTCGAGGACCAGGTTGCTGAGGAGGAGAAGGCCCCGAGACGGGCCAACGTGGGACGAGGAGGTTGCCAGCGGAGGGGAGCACCTGCGTGGGCTGAGACCTGGGACAGCAGGCACTTGCTTTGGGCTGCGGAGGGTCACCTGTCCTATAGGACGGTGAAGAGCTTGGTATTTTTGAATTCATTACTCATCACTCAGATTCTTTCGTTTCATTCGCTCCAATTTCTTTTCCAATTTCATTCAAACTAAAGATAGCTTTTTTTTCAAATCACAATAGGAGGCCGGGAACATCAGATCGTTCTCGGGCTACACGACGGCTATGGAGTGCTACGAGAGGCAGTCGGCGGAGGAACGGCCATGATCGAGCGTGGAGCGTTCGGCGCCAGTGCGAGCTTGGAGGGATATCGCGAAGAGGAAGGCTGCGGGCTAACCACGGCTGGTCCGCGCTTTCTTGGACCGATTCCTGGATACGACTTCCACTTTTCACATGCCTTTTGGTGAGGTGGGAGTCACGTTGGAGGACTACGGCATGATCTCCGGGCTCGCCGTATGGGGCCGAGGAGGTGGAGTGGCGGAGATCGCCATGAGGGTGGACTCGGTCGAGGCTAGGAGGTTGATCGGTGGAACTTGGCACCGAAGGTCACATTTCGATGCCTTGTTTGGTGCCTAGTTCTTATGTCCGAGACTACTTTGCGGGAAGACCCCGGCCGGTGGTGATCGACGGGAGAGAGACGGCTCCTCCTCCTCCTCTGGTGACGAGAGAGTCCTCTTGTGGCTCTGGTGGTTCTTGTCTTCGATCTACCTCTGAGACAAGGGAGAGAGGCTGTCGACGAAGCTTATTCCCTTCCTTTATGACCTGAGCTCCCTAGGGCGTTAGGACTGGGTCACTGCTGGTTTTGCGGTCCTCATCCTCTTCATGAGGGCCATGGTTTGTCCGGAGTTGATGGAGAAGGGGACTTCTCCTGGTGCTGTCGGCCCTGGACTACTGTTGGAGGTATGAACCTTCATTTAGACTAATAATCACTTCTTTTCCTTATTGAATCACGAAAGATCATTATTGACTATCTTGCTTCACAGGCGTGGGTGTACTCCTACTTTCCGAGCCTCTCGCCCAAGAGGACGGAGCCGCTGGAAAAGGCCTATCCCGTTATGAGGGATTGGGTGATGTGTCGCACGAGGGGCAAGCGTTCCTCTCACGGTGTCTACCGGCAGGATGTGAACGCTCTTCAGCTGGACAGTGTGAGCATCTCACTTATATTCTTTTTGCTTCTTTATTACTTTTACCGATGATTTCTTGCTTGTCTTTTCCCAGTGGGTGCCCAGGCCTTGGGCGGAGTACGCTGGCGCTCCTCCTTTCGTGGCTGAGGTCCTTCGACCGAGGAGCTCGAGTCGGCTGCTGTTGAGGACGTCGATGGGTCTTGTGTGGTACTTGGGCGAGCTCTTGGCTCGTCAGTGCTCTCGGGATGTCTTGACGGTTCCCATCGATCCTCCTAGGATGATGTTCAGGGAGCCTTCTGAGGCTGAGAGGGAGGCTGACATGGCTGGCGTTGGTGGTGACGCCCTCCTTCTTCTTGGTAAGGACTACTCGGCGTTTCTCTATGGGAGGTTGGCGTACTGGCCGGTTGTGGTAAATGCTTTTATACTTCTTTATTTTGATTTTTGAGAACGCGATGAAAGATCATCGATTAATGGGAATCATTTAACTTTGCAGGAGGTCGAGGCGGCGGGCATCGAGCCCCCAGAGTACCCCGAGACCCTTGAGTACACTGACGCGACTGAGAGGACGACGATCTCCGAGCTGCGTGACTTTGACGTAGCCGTGATGAGATCTTTGGCACAGACGATGGCGATCATCGATTCGGAGGGTGAGCCTCTAATTTGTATGATTTTCTTGTGTAAGAACACGTTTAATTGTATTTATCCCATTATTAAGAACTTCTTATTTGAAAATGCAGGTTGCGCCGTCCCGGTTTGTGGCGTTATGGAGGGTGACCAACCGGCTGTGAGCTACTGCCATCGAGGCACTTGTCGGCGGTCGAGGTCGTCAGGTATGAACCTTTCTTCATTTTTGAATTTTCTTATCTTCTTATGATTGAAATGAAGTGATTGACATGAGCCAATGTTGTTGCTTGCAGAGGGAGCGTGAGTTGGAGCGGGAGCTTGCCCAGTCTCGGGAGGAGACAGCTCGTCTGCTGAGAGAGCTCGAGGTCCGTGACGCCGAGGTTGCTGCTCTCGAGGCGAGAGTTGCGGAGTTAGGCGGCGACCAACAGTAGCTTTGTTGTTTGTTGTTGTTTGTTTTTGTTGGCTGTATCTTGCACATTTGTACATTTAGGACCTACATTTTGGATATTTGGACTTTGCTTGGGGCTCGAGCCCCCAGTTTGTTGTACATATCCCTTTTTTGGTTGTATATGATGGCCTGAGTGCCTTTGCTGCTGGGTTGTGTTGCTTGTACCTGCAGGTTAGTTTTGAACAGGTTTGGTAGATGACGGTTTACGCCGTCATGCTGCCGAAATTTACATAGAAATCACATAGAACATGTATGCATACATATGGCCTAAATTAGCGCAAAACAAATGACTTGAAAATGCAAAAAATGCAAAAATGCAAAAAATTTGCCGGAAATGACCGGACGGTAGGGAGGGTTACCCCCTAAAAAAAGAAAACAATAAAAACGTATAAGTTTGAAATGGAACGTGAAATGATTTCCTGAAAAGAAAATTAAAAGAAATGTACAAGTGTGCTAAAATGACGAAAATGTCGATATTGTCTCGAAATGCGCATCCGCGAAATTAGAAAACACGAAATATGGCAATTTTGACGTATTTACCAAAATAATAACCCGTATGAATAGGAAATTATTCGCTAAGGAATTTAGGAAAGATCCAAAGCGGAAAATCACAGAAACAATGTTGAGGAAGAGGCGCAGCAGGAGCTGCGTCCCTTTGAAGAGGCGCAGCAGGTGTTGCGCCTGTTCCCAGGTGTTTCCGTCCTGACGGATTTTAGGAAACAGATTTTAGTACAAATAGAGACGTCGATAGAGGTTTTATTCACACAATTCTTCCGTCTCTTCCTCGTCTTATTACATAAAGTCCTCAAAAACAAACATTCATCATGAATACTTTAGAGATTCGCCTAAAAGAGTGGACCAACGAGTTTTCCAACATGGAAAAACACGACATGGGTACTTATAATCTATGATCATTGTTGAGTTTGAAGCTCATTAAGGTGGTCAAACCATTCCTAGATGCTTGTCTTGATTATTGGGACCCGAATTATCATGTCTTTGCTTTCCCCGGAGGTGACATTTGCCCATTTCCTGAAGAAATTGCTGCGATCGGTGGGTGGGACCCAGAACACTTGCCTGCTATTCCTTCTACTTCACAAGGGTATAAGAACAAATTTAGAGACTTGCTCGGATTGATAAGAATTGAGGTGGACCGTCTAGTAACTCGAAAGGAGTGCGAATGTTGGACTTTATTGACCGATTCATTAACAAGGCCGACCCCACCGTCTCTTATGTTGCCAGGCGGAAGGCATTTGGGTTTTGCTTGTTGCATGTGTATGTCCTTCAAGGGCATGTTGATGAAGATTTGAGAGGTGATCCCCGTCTCTTGGGCCTAGTTGAGCAAATGGAACTGCGCAAGAGCCCAGCCTGTTTATGCTTAGGAGAGATCTTATTGGGTTTGGATAACAGGAAAGTCAATCGCAACCTACCTTATTTGGGGAGTCCCATTATTCTGCAGGTAAAAGAACACTTTTCTTTTTCTTTCTTTCTTTTTTCTTTTTTTTTTTTCGTTTCGTCTTTTTCTTTTTTTTTCTTTTTTTTTTCTTTTCGTTTTTTTTCGTTTTTTTTTTTGTCTTTTTTATCTAATACCCGCTTTTGGTAGGTCTGGCTTATGGAGCGCCTTCGATTGATCGAGCCCCCAGTTCTTGTTACTTCTTATCATGCTCGCTCGATTGCTATGAGGACCAGGCTTTACATGGTGGACTTCACTCGGGTCTGCAATTACTGGGAAAACAAACTGAAGAGTGATGATGGCCCTTTGATTAGATGGGTTGTACCATGGTGGCATCTCAAATCATCATCGGAGTATCTTCCTTAGATCCTACCCGATCTGTGCGCATTCCTGGCTTGGAATTCATGGTATGCATCTTCCCGGAGAGGTTGATGAGACAAGTTGGACTGAAGCAGATGATCCCGAAGCTTGACACTGTCCCGCAGACTACCGTGGCGCTTAATACTGAGAGTCGAAGGGAGTGGGCCATTAAATGGGCTCAAAGAAACGTGTGGTTCTTGAACTCTTCTGTTAGTGCCTTATGGGTGTCAGACTCCTATCTGCGGTGGAGGAAGGGTACTACTCCCGAGGAGTGTGAGAGATTGAGGAAGCGCGAGCCCATTGACTACAAGGTGCGCGAAGTGGAAAAGGAGAAAGAGAAGCATCTGACTGAGGGAGAGGAGGAAGTCGCGTTTCGAGTTGTTCATCCTTCGAAGAAACCGAAGACCTCTCCTATCATGGACAAAGTGATTGACAAGAATGGGAAGGCTAGGCCTCGAGAAAGACCGTTGGTGATTAGGTCCAAAGTGGCACAAAAGCGTCCGGCTCGAGGTCGTGACAAGAAGTATGACAAAAATGACAAGGTCAAAGGAAAGATGGAGGAATAGCCCAAGTCTTTATTATTATTTATTATTATTATTATTATTGTAATAAGAAGGTGGGGTTTTTAGAATCCTAGCCTATTTTTATTTTTGTCGAATTCCAAATGCAACTGCAAATGTCCTTCTATTTACATTTTGAAATTAATGGGTTGTATCCTGTGAAGGATTGCCTACGTATTCATTTAAAAATGAAATCAAACCCTTGCGCATAGTTCGAGTAAATATAAAAGAATAATTGTTCTAAGCAAGAGCTTGTAATGAACTTAGAAGATAAGCATGAGCTTTTTACTTACTCTTAAGGTGCAATTTAGTTTATTTGACGATATGAGGATGACAAATTGTCAAAATGCAAGAGCAGAGTGACATTAGCTTATTTCAGCTTGGTCGGGGGCCGTTTATTTAGTGCCACAAGAGCGACATGTGAGGTTACGCGAGGCGCGTTTTTGTTCCTATTCTAGGCATAATACCGCTTTAGTTGGTCAAGGTTTGTCGGGTTGGCGAATTCATTCCCATCTAGGTCTGTGATCCTAACCGTACCCCCTGGAAGTATGGACTTGACTATAAATGGCCCGGCCAATTAGGTTTGAATTTTCCCCGTGGATCAACAGGTAAAAGAGCTCTAACCGACTTGAGTACTAAGTCTCCTTCCTTGATGTTCCTTGGCTTGACCCTTTTGTTGAAGGCTCGTTTGATACGTGCTTGATATGTTTGGACATTATGTAATGCGCGTAGCCTACGTTCATCCAAGAGGATGAGTTCTTCATATCTATCCCTCTTCCAATCGGCTTCCGGGATTTGACTTTCGAGTAAGATACCCAATGATGGTATTTCTAACTCAACTGGCTGTACAGCTTCCATGCCATAGGTCAAATAGAAAGGGGTGGCCCCGGTGGGCGTCCTAACTGATGTGCGATATCCCCATAAAGCAAAGGGTATTTTGCTTGGCCAATCTCGATAGTTGTCAATCATTTTCTTGAGAATTGTGACAACGTTCTTGTTTCCCGCCTCTACCGCGCCATTAGTCTGTGGTCTATACGGTGAGGAGTGGTGATGCCTAATTTTATACTTGGCTAGCAATTGCTCAGTCTCGGCTTGGAAATGTGATCCATTATCACTAATGATCTCATGTGGGCAACCGTATCGACAGATGATGTTGTTCTGTATGAACTTTGCCACGTTTTTAGCTGTGAGACTAGTGTAGGAAGCCGCTTCTACCCATTTGGTGAAATAGTCAATTGCCACTAGGATGAAACAGTGACCACCTGTTCCGGCCGGAGTTATCTTCCCGATTATATTAATTCCCCAGGCAGAAAATGGCCAAGGAGATGTCATCGTATAGAGCAATGAAGGAGGGACATGTTGTACGTTCCCGAATATTTGGCAGTTGTGGCAATGTCTTACGTATTTGATGCAATCGGATTCCATTGTGGTCCAATAATACCCCAAATGTGTGATTTTCTTTGCCATCATGGGCCCACTCATGTGAGGACCGCATTCTCCATCGTGAACTTCTTCCATTACTTTACGCGCCTGTGAATGATCAAGGCAATGTAGGATTACACTAAGAGGTGTTCTTTTGCATAGTTCTCCTTGCATGAGAACGTATTGGGAAGCTAGTAGACGTATAACACATTGTCCCCTTTTGTCCATATCCCGTGGATAGGTACCGTTGAGCTTGAAATTTAGGATTGCTTGAAACCAAGGCTCCTCTGTGACTTCCTCTTCGTCGGTGATTTGGTGGACATAAGCTGGCTCTGATCGTCGTTCGATGCACAAAGGCATTTCCACCATGTTATTTGGCATATTAATCAAAGATGTGAGTTTTGCAAGAGCATCCGCAAATTGATTTTCTTCCCGAGGTAGGTGTAGATAGGTCACGTGATCGAAGAATTGGGCAACTTGGTCTATTCTGGCTTGATAAGGTGCTAAGCTTTCGCTTCGGATTTTCCAAGATCTCGTAACTTGATTGATGATCAGGGACGAATCCCCATGCACTCGGACGTTTTTAATGCCTAAGCTTACTGCCGCATGTAGTCCAATGAGACAAGCTTCGTATTCTGCAGCGTTGTTTGTCACCTCGACGTCGAGTTTGACAGAGATCGGTGTATGCTCGCCTTCAGGAGAAATGAGCAACACTCCTATTCCAAATCCTCTTAAGTTTGACGCTCCATCGAAGTAGAGGTCCCAGGAGTCTACATCGGTTTGGAGTATATCCTCGTCTGGAAATGACCAAGTATCTATTGTTTGTGCATTATTTATGGGATTTTCTGCAAAGAATTCGGCAACGGCGCGCCCTTTTATAACTTTCAGGGGCACGTACTTGAGATCGAACTCTGAGAGCATCAAAGTCCATCTTGCTAGTCGTCCGTTGAGGACGGGTTTCTCGAAGAGGTATTTGACTGGATCCATTTTGGAGTATATTTTGACGGAGTAGCTAAGCATGTAATGGCGTAGCTTCTTCGTTGCCCACACAAGAGCGAGGCATGTCTTTTCGAGTTGTGAATATTTGCACTCGTACTCCAAGAACTTCTTACTAAAGTAGTAGATAGCCCTTTCCTCTTTTCCTACGGTTTGAGCTAGCATGGCGCCCATGGCTGTTTCAGTCACTGTGAGATACAAACCAAGAGGTTGATCTCGTTGAGGTGGCATGAGCACGGGTGGTTTAGCTAATATCTCCTTGATTCGGTCAAATGCCTTTTGACAGTCATCATCCCACACGGTGTGATCTGTTTTCTTGAGTTTTTTGAAGATAGGTTCACAGATCATGGTGAGTTTCGATATGAATCGACTTATGTATTGCACTTTTCCCAGGAATCCTCTGACTTCTTTCTCCGTTTGAGGTTGCGGCATTTCGATCAAGGCTTTGATTTTGGAAGGGTCTATTTCTATACCTCGTTGGCTAACGACGTATCCCAGGAGTTTACCAGATGTTACTCCAAATGTGCACTTCTGAGGATTGAGCCTCATGTTGTACTTTCGTAGCCTTAAGAAGAATTTGCGAAGGTTCGCAATATGCCCCTCTCTATCTTTGGATTTGACAATCATGTCGTCTACGTACACCTTAACTTCTTTGTGCATCATGTCATGTAGGAATGTAGTTGCGGTGCGTTGATATGTAGCTCCAGCGTTGATTAACCCAAACGGCATAACCGTATAGCAATAGGTTCCCCATTGAGTGACAAAGGCGGTCTTGTGCATGTCTTCTATGGCCATCTTGATTTGGTTATAACCCGCGTACCCATCCATGAAGGATAGTAGTGCGTGATCTGCGGTATTGTCCACCAATATGTCGATATGTGGTAGAGGAAAGTCATCTTTAGGACTTGCTTTGTTTAAGTCTCTAAAATCAACACAAACACGGATTCTCCCATCCTTTTTGGGTACGGGTACTATGTTGGTTACCCAGTCAGAGTACTCGGAAACTTTGATGAACCCGGCTTTGAATTGTTTATCGACTTCTTCTTTGATCTTGAGAGCCCATTCTGTCCTCATTCGACGAAACTTCTGTTTTACGGGCTTGAAACCTGGCTTAATTAGGATTCTATGTTCGGCGATATCCATGTCGATTCTTGGCATGTCTTTGTAGGACCAAGCGAAAACGTCTTTGAACTCGTTTAGGAGGTCTATGAAACTGGCCCTTTCGGTGGAGCTCAAGGTAGTCCCTATCCTAAGTTCTTGGGGTTCTAGTTTGGTTCCTACATTGATGGGTTCGATGTTCTCTATTACTGGTCCCCCTTCTCCTTCTTGTAGTATTTCCTTGGCTACGTAGGGAGGTATCTCAATTGAGTCTGGGTCTGGGTCATCCTCAGTATCATCGTAAATAGAATTGCATTCAAGATAACACACAGAGTAAGCAGAACCTGATTTATTCATGTTAAAGTTTGAGAAAAGTTGAAACAAAGAAGCCATCTGATCTGTGATCAGCGGCGGCAAAGGGACAGTTGTTGGGGCATTTCCTGAACTACTATTACTATTTGAGATTAAGCTAGGATAAACAAAGGGAGTGGGGATGACGACAGGAGGAGACTCCTTAGTGACTTCTCTAGACTCCGACTCTGACTCCGACTCTGACTCTGACTCGAATTCATCGTCTTCTGGTTCTCCTTTGAACATCTCTCCTTCTCCAGTGGTGAGCTTGAAGAGTCTTCCTTGATTGTTGGTCCACTTGATTGATTTTCTCCATCCTTTCTGCTGATTCGCGTTTGTTTCTGTGATTAACGCGGTAGGGTTGAAGTGGTTGTCTTGAAGTATCATAGTAATTATCTCATCCTGCGCGGCTCTAACAAATCGATCTTCTCCAAATAGTAGACTAACAGCTTGTTCGTCTAAGCAAGGTGCTTGACGAGCTTTGACGATAGGAACCGTTTCTGGAGGAATGAAGTAGCAATCGTGAAAGATCTCGATTCCGGCTAGCTTCCTTTCGAGATAATGCCAAGGTTCGGGAAATCCATGAAAGAGTTCTAGACTTCCTTCCTTGACAAAGTATCCATTTAGGGTAGGTAGATAGAGTCGCATTTGGACTCCTACGTACTTACGGTTTTGAACTTGAGCAAGCATCTTGAGAACTTCTTCTTTAGTGGGTTTGTACCCTAGTCCAAGTGGTATCCTTTTTGAGTTGCCTTCCTTGTAGGGTGCGAAGGTGTTTCTTCGGATAGGGTTCAAAGGCATTCCAAAGAAGTATCCCTGGGATTTGAGTATGTGGTTGACCACCAAGTTGGAGTAGGGATCGTAGTATAGGGGTGCCAATTCGCTTTCTATGACACTTATGCTTTGAAAGCCCCCAAGTTCATGTACTGGATCCGCAAGGACTTGATTATTTGATTTCTTTTCGATTATTGCCTTGATGGGCGACGAAGTGATCGTCACCACTTTGCCATTTAGTGGAATTTTGATCTTTTGGTGAAGGGTGGATGTTACCGCTTTGGAAGCGTGAATCCAAGGTCTTCCCAGAAGTATGTTGAAGGAAGCTTCGATGTCCACTATTTGGAAGTTAACCTTTCGCTCAATTGGCCATGTGTCTATGGTTAGGTTAACGAGTCCTACGACTTTTCGTCGTGTACCATCATATGCACAGACACCTTGATTGGTAGGGGTCCAATCCGACTCTTTCATGCCTAGTTTATATGCCGTTTTCAGGGGTATGACGTTGACCGCAGAGCCATCATCTACCAAGGTCATTGGCACATTTTTCTTTAAGCAAATGACGGTGATGTAAAGTGCCAAGTTATGACTAGCGCCAAAGGGTGGCAAATCTTCGTCTGGGAAAGTAATAGGATTACTTAGCTTCGGTGATTCTTGGAAGACCAAGTTGACTACATCGTCGGGTGTGGAGTTATGTGCTACATTTAGCTTGGCCAAAGCTTGCAGTAAAGCTTGGCGATGTGGAAATGAGCTTGCTACTAATTGCCGGACTGAAAGATCAGCCTTTGTCTTCTGTAATTGCTTGAGCAAATGATCAGTAGAGTCATCTTCATTATCATTCGGTGTGATAACGCTGGTTGGACCATTTTGAGTAGTGCTTTGATATGGACGCCCCGAACGAGTTAGGTGGTCCACATCTTGGTCTTCACCATTTTGGACTATTTCCTTGACTAGGGAGTGTTCAATGAGATACTCGTCTTCATCGTCATCGGCCCATACTCCATTGATTGTAGCTAGTTCCCTCATTCTCATGATCTCGTCCTCTAATTATGTGACTTGGTCGACTAGTTTATCAACCACGACGACTATTTCTTGCATAGTGGCATTTTGAGAAAAGATTAATGGCGCATGTTCTTTGGGTGTCGCATTGGGGTCATGTAAAGTTGTCACCACATTTTTCAATTCCCAAACTTGCATATCCACACTTCTTGCCCATGCGATGAAGTCGGCGATGGTAGGGGAAATGGTAGAGTAGAACCCTTCATTCTCGATCGCGTGGATCTTGTCTTCGACTGGAGAAATGAGGTGTGAACAATCTAAGGTAGATTCTTCACTTGTGATCACTAGAATTCCAAGAGGATTCTGAGTACTGTTGGGCTTACCTCCCGGCGGTATTGGTAGTCGACCATCCTCTATTATGTCTTGAAGCACATTTTTCAATTTGTAGCATTTTTCTGTGTCATGTCTCTTACCTCTATGATATTCGCAGTATGAGTTCTCGTCCCAGAACTTGGACTTCTTTTCAGGTTCGGGCGTAGGTCCTATGGGTTGGAGTTTGCCTTGTTTCATTAGCCTTTTTAGAGCATTGGAGTAAGTGTCCCCAAGATTTGTAAATTTCCTTGGTGGGGCACTCTTCTTGGATGGCTCGAGGAGGTTAACTTCATCGGTCTTGCTAGTGGAGCCGTAAGAACGACTTGTTGAGCCTTGATATCCTCGACCTACCGTTTTAGACAAGAGCCCTTTACGGATGTCATCTTCGATCCTTGTTCCTAGTACGGTTAAGTCCTTGAAAGTTTTAATGTTTTGGTACCTCAAATGATTGGCATAGATGGGCTTTAAGTTGTCCACAAATTTCTCCATAAGGGTAGCCTCATCCGGGCGTTCAACTAGTTGGGTACTAGTCTTCCTCCACCTACTTAGGAAGTCGGTGAAACCTTCTTTGTCATTTTGGGTAAGAACCTCTAAAGTGCACATGTTAACTTGAATTTCGGCATTATCCGCATATTGTTTAGCAAACTCGACCGCGGCGTCTTCCCAAGTAGCGATTTTCTTGTGTTCTAGAGAGTAGAACCATTGCTTTGGGATGGTGTCAAGAGATGAAGAAAAGATCCTTAAGAACATCTCGGGTTTGATGCCTTTGATAGACATATAGTCCTTGAAAGCACGGATGTGGTTCAAAGGGTTTTCATGCCCCTTGAACTTAGGGATATCCGTCAAGTTGAAGTTGGTTGGCAATTTGGAACTCACGGCCTCATACTTGCGATTATTCTCCCTATAAATGTCATCCCCTTTAAGATACATCAATTGCTCCTCTAAGTACTGGAGTCGTTTCTCAGCTGCAGTCATACCCATGGGAGGGTTGTCGTCCCTTAAGTCATTTACGAAGTCATCAACGACTTCACTTTCTCGAGGAGGCAACCTCGTTTCTACGGTATAGATTCGGCCCTCGATGGTGTCAAGGCGATCATACACTTGGTCTTGAGTGACTTGGAGTTGAGCTAGCGCGGTTAGGATTCGATCATTACTATCCTGGAGTTGATTGAAGTCGCTTGTTTCAGGCATCTTGGAAACTGGATAAGAGATCGACGACGAATCAAAACACGATCGACCATTCTAGCACACTTACTAAGAAAGAAATGTTTTGACTCGTGAAGTGGGTATGTGCTACTTGTGTCAGTGAGCTTTTGAAGAAATGACAAGGTTTGAAAAATGTTGGTCCTAGTCAACTTTAGTGTAGTTGTAGGAGTGGACTCGAAGTGAGGTTTTGAAATGGGCTTAGGCCCGAAATTTGACTCGACAAATGGACAGAGTTTTGACTCGGTTTTGCGCTAATCATTGGATTTTTTCGAAATTTACATTTTAAAAGGGATTTTGATTTTACAAAAATCGTCATGGTTTCGTTTAGAAATGGTGATCACGTAAGGTACAAACATTTATACAAGCATTATAACGGGATGCTGAGTGCATTTAAAAGGGTTTTGGTTTAAAGGGTGGGTTGCCATACCGAATAATCAAACCCGAAGTCTGTGGAGAGGCTCGTACCAAACAAGAGTAAGGCCGACTCCTAGTCCATTTCCTCAAGTAGTGAAAGTCCTCGATACAAACAAGAGTAAGTACCATGGTATGGATGACGTCAATCGCTATTCGTCCTTAGGCCCAAATAAGAATTAGGACCGTTTAGACGGGACAATTGGTCGAATGGGTTGGGTTGGGCCTAGGAAGGTCGAATGAAACGATCAAGGAAGACCGAGTTATGAAAACCGACAATTGTCTTGTACAAACTATTCCCTAACCTTGTTCAAGTTTCACCCTTTTGGCTACACGTAAGTGTATTATCCCCAGCGGAGTCGCCAAACTGTGGACACGGGGGCCACGAGGGCGCTTGGGAAACAAGCGTTTGCATTTGTGGAGTCGCCACCAATTTATTGTGGAAAATTGGAAACCGTTCGAATACCTCGTGTCATGTCAAGACACGAAGTAGTGACATGAACACCAAAAACTCGTTACCCTTAGCATTCTATGTCTAGAATGACTCTCGTGGATGCCAATGAACACGGATGTTCACAGAGATCTGGAGTAAGGGGTGAGGGTACGTATTAGGAAGCTCTTTTGATCGAACACCTAATCCCGCCCACCTCGATAGCGGCCTCTACTAATGATTAGGGAAATTATCTATACTCGATATATTGTAGATTTATATGCATGCAATGCAACATTCATTAGATTAATCCTAACATGTGAAGAATTAGACTAAGTCGGTAAACAAGTAATTAGCACATAAATTGGGGTCGAAGTGAATGTTAGATTAATTACATGTGAATGCCAAGTAAATAAATCATACATAATAAATACGAATACGAAATAAAGAAATAAATTACAATTGATAAACTTGAATTTACGTCATAAACATGCCCAAAAGAGTTTTAGGAATAAAATAAAAGAATAAATGAAAATTGGAAAATTGGAAAAAATAAGGAAATTGGAAATTGATTTAAATTAGGAAAATTGGAAGATAGGGAAATTTGAAGAAAAGGAAAATTTGGAAAATAAGGAAAATATGAAGAAAAAAGGAAAATTTGGAAATAAGGAAAATATGGAAAATATGGAAAATATGGAAATTTGGAAAATATGGAAAATAAGGAAAATTTGGAAATTTGGAAAATAAGGAAAATATGGAAAGTCAGACTCGCGGTTTTTAATGTTCGTTGGTTAATTTACATTGATTTATTGATTGGTAACTCGAGTAGAGGTGATTAATTGATTTACATGCATCTGGGATCGTCATGAAGTGAAAGAAAACAATTTAAAACGAATTATTATAAGTTAGATATTATTTACGATGTTGGAATTGATTTATTTACAAACTTGAAGTTAATGGTGGAAACAAAGGATTACGAATTGATGAAGAAAACAGATTTAAAACATGTATCAAAGACGAAATCAAGGGACTTGATATGAACGAATCAAGTCTCTAAAATCCGAGTTTGAATTTGTGACGAAAACCCACAAATATTAATTATAAGGGATTTAAGTCGAAAATTATTGAAAAGGATTCATAAAAACTAATTTGGAAATTATTAGGTGAAATAAGGGAGAGAACGAAGAAAGAAAAATAAAAGACGAAAGGAAGAAAAACCCGAGGAAGAAGAAGAAGTGCATCAACTGAAAGCAGCCCCTGGAAGAGGCACAGCAGATGTTGCGCCCTTTCCAGAAGGCGCATCAGTTGATGCGATTCTTCCCCGCGTCAGATCCGTGTTACTTCCGTTAAAAGGATTTCAAAAAAGGTGATTTTAAAAGACGGTTTCGAGCATGCTTATGACATAAATTCTTACATTAATTATAATACAGAAAATAAATACATTAAATAAAATTGGGATTTTACACCCTCAGACTTACATGTTAGCGTCGCGAGATTTAACTAAATCGGTTTTTAGTGGTAACTCGACTCAATCTATAATGCAAATATGAAAGTGCCCTTGAAAAAGGATTTAAAAGCAAATTGAATCGATTAATTGATTATGGTGTAGTGGAGTTGGTCAAATTGGTCGGTCATGCAAAACGAGGCTGGTACTCGGAAGGATCCGAGCTTACGTGGTCGAAAGTTCAAGCACGTAGACGCCAAAAAGTAAGAACGTGGTCTAGAATGCAAAGGGAGAAGAGAAGGGCGGACACTCGCGTGAGAAATATGAGGAGCAAAGGCTCCTATTTATACTAATCACACAGAGGAATAGGGTTTTCGGAGAAACTTTGGAAGTGAATCTCGAAAAGATATGAAAAGATACGAAAAATACGCAGAAAAGGACCTGGGAAGAGGCGCAACAGTCACTGCGTCTCTTGGAAGAGGCGCAGCACCTGCTGCGTCTGTTCCCAATTGGTTTCCTCCTGCAGAAGAAAGATTTCCGTGTTTGGTTTATGGAATGACGAGATAATCTTATTTTCCTTAATATTTTGTATGAATATTACGGGAAATACTTTACCAAAGAATAAAAGATTGTGAAAGATTTATAAAATATGGAATAGAAATATCCGGAACATTCCAGAACATTCTGACTCGGGATTTGGCGGTTATCAGAAAATGAAGACGGTTTTAGGCCCGGACTCCAAATGTACTCTAATTACTGTCAAAAAGACCGTATTGGCGCGTAGATGAAAATTAAGAGGTAGACATCAGTGTTTGAGCGATCACTTGACAATAAACTTACGAACTGTCACAAATCATTCCGCGCACCAAACATGCGGCCCAATCATCACCGGGTGGTTTGCGGGAGGTGCAGAAATGAGGTATCTACACCATTGTAGATCTGAAAAAAAAAAAAAAAATAAGAAGGGAGAGAGGCCACCACCGTAACCACCACTAGCACCCAACCCACCACGACCGACACCCTTCTTGACCTTCCACCAACAACCACCGCAAGCACAACCACCCCACGACATAGATCAGCAAGATAGATTAAAAAAAATGGGGAGAGGCTGCAGCCTTCACCATGACCCACCACCAACACAAAATCAAAGAAAAAAAAAAGAGAAAAGATAAGGGGCGGCGAAAACCACCCACAACCACAAAACTCACCACCCATGACCACGACACCACCACCTCCGCGCACCACCAAATTGAAAAAAAAAAAGAAGTAGCAGCCCCACGACAGCACCACCACCTAGAAAATCTGGAAAAAAAAAAAAAAAAAAAAAAAAAAAAAAAAAAAGAAACGAGGAGGCGGCGGCCTGACCCACCACCCCCATTAGCCCCACAACAACAACAACAACAACAACAACAACAACAACAACAACAACAACAACAACCACCACTCAATTTCTCAGATTAAAAAAAAAAAAAAAAAAAAAAAAAAAAGGAGAGGCAGTAGAATGGCGGAAGAAGAAAAGTGGTGTCGGGTGGAGTCCGAGAGAGGCATAAGAGGAGAGAGGTGAGGCGGCGAGAGGAGAGGCTGAGGGCGGTGGTGGCGGGAAGAGAGGCTGAGGGCGGTGGTGAAACTTTAGGGTTTAGAGAGAAGAAATGAAGTGAGGAAATGAAATGAAAAGTAGTGTGTGATTAGGGTTTGTTTGTTTTTATATCTCATCTTTTTTTTTTTTTTTAATCTTAGCTCTTTATTTTTTTTATTCAAAGGTTTAGAATGGGACTCATAGACTCATCTAATCTAAGGGGAGTCACATGAACCAAATTCTATATATATATATATATATATATATATATATATATATATATATATATATATATATATATATATATATATATATATATATATAGTGTTGAGATCAAATGAGTCCCCCTCCTAAGTGTGAGTCCATAAGTCCTCCTTATAGCCCTTGGATGAGCACTATGGAAGGTTGAGATTGAAGACAAAAAACAAGGGATTAATGCCTAATTAAGCCCACTCTCTCACTACCTTAACTAATCCACCCTAATTATCACTAATTTCACTATATATAATTTATTATCACACCCATTTATCTCTCATCTCACACAATTCATTCACCTTCTCCATCAAAAACCCAATAAAATCAAAAACCCAACAAATTCAAAACCTAAAAATTCAAAAAAAATTCCCCCTCTTTTCCTCACCCACCCACCCCCTCCCGACACCACCATTCCCGACACCACCACCATCTGCCGCCACCACCACCACCCACGACACACCCACCACTGCCACCGTCACCTTCTCCGTCCTCCTTGCACGCCTGCCACGCCGACCACCTGCTGCCCACCCACATTCCGAATCCACCTCCTCACAGCCACCTCCCCCACGACCACAACTACCGCCATCCTCACGCCTGCCTCCACCACCGACACTCTCTCCTGCCGCCTACCGTCCTCCATCACCCATTTTTGTCCCTCCGCCTGCCTCCTTTCGTCCTTCATTTCTCTTTTTTCATTTTTTTTTAATGTTTTGATGGTGGTTATGTAAAATGATGGTGGTCATTTTGTTGTGTTTTGTACTCCGTATTGTTTGTATTTGTCTTTCCCTTTTTTGTTTTTGTTTTTATTTTATGTTTTTAAGTTTTTGTTTTAAGTTTTAGATTTGTTGTTTTGTTTTTTTGTTTTTGTTTTATGTCATAAAGTTAGATCTATCTTTGAAAAGTTAAGTTTTTTTCAAATTTCATATGTCAAATATCGTCTTAATTTATATTTTTTAAAATCTCATATTGTTTAAATTCGTCTTGTGTGCTAAAAATTACACATTGTGTGCTAAAAATCTCGCATTTATATTTTTATTTCGTTTTTTTAATTTATTTTGTTTAAATTTACCTATTGTGTGCTAAAAATTATGCTTCCAATGATTTCAAAATTCAAATTTTGAAATTCCCGCCTCCAATGTTTTCATGCGATATTTTTACTCCATTTTATGCTTGTTTCTATTAAAATTATACTTATTTCAATTAAAATTACACTTTTTTCTGTTAGAATTACACCTTTTTCTGTTAAAATTACACTTTTCTCCATTAAAATTACACTTTTTTCTGTTAAAATTATACTTTTTTCTGCTAGAATAACACTTGTTTCGGTTAAAATTACACTTTTTGTTGTTAGAATTACACTTTTTTCTGTTAGAATTACACTTTTTTTGTTGTTAGAATTACACTTTTTTCTGTTAGAATTACACTTTTTTTCTGTTAGAATTACACTTTTTTTCTGTTAGAATTACACTTATTTCTATTAGAATTACACATTTTTCGATTAAAATTACACTTATATCTATTAAAGTTAAAGTTACACTTATTTTTATTAGAATTACACTTATTTCTATTAGAATTACACTTTTTTTCTGTTAGAATTACACTTTTTGTTAGAATTACACTTTTTTCTGTTAGAATTACACTTTTTTCTGTTAGAATTACACTTTTTTTTGTTAGAATTACACCTTTTGTTAGAATTACACTTTTTGTTGTTAGAATTACACTTTTTTCTGTTAGAATTACACTTTTTTCTGTTACAGTTACACTTTTTTCTATTGGACTAATGTTACACTCTCAATGGATTTGGTCATATTCTCATATTCTCATTGGACTAATGTTACACTCTCAATGGACTAAAATTACATTCTCAGTGGGATTTGAAATTATACTTTTCTGGACTAAAATTACACTTTTATGGACTAAAATTACACTCTCATTGGACTGAAATTATATTTGCCTGGACTAAAAAAATACTTTCCTGGACTAAAATAACACTTTCATTGGACTGAAATTACACTTTCCTTGACTAAAATAACACTCGAAAAATGCTAAAATTACAATAAGTTGTGATAAAATTACAAAAAATTAAAACATTCCTTAAAATTACACTTTTTGCTGTTAGAATTACACTCGTAAAATCCTAAAATGTCGAAAACTTGTCTCGAAAAAAAAATGAAAAAAAAACGAAACAGGAAAAATGTGAACAAAATTTTCATAAACTTCAAAATTTTTTCCGTTGAAATTTCAAAATAAAATCCGTCAAACCGCAATTTTTTCCGTTGAAATTACACTTTTTTCCGTTGAAATTACACTTTTAAAACAGTGAAAGTGTAGTAACATTTGTATAAAAGTTTCAGTCCCAAAAAAAAAATTATGCTCAAAAATTTTTTTTTGTGTATAATTAATCCATTAGTGAATGTATAATTAAAGCTAGAGAGATAAAGTGGATTAATTAGTGTATAGGAAATTCATTAGTGTTAAGTATACTTTTTTGCTTTCAATCTCAACTATCCTTAGTGGGATATCCAAGGGATGTAGTGAGGACTTAGGGACTCAAAATATATGGTGGACTCATTAGAACTTTACTCTCTATATATATATATATATATATATATATATATATATAGTGTAAAGATCAAGAGAGTCCACCTCTTACATTTGAGTCCATAAGTTCCCTTTAGAGCCATTGGATGAGGAAGATGGAGGGTTGAGATTGAAAGCAAAAAAGAGGGATTAAAGCTCATTAAACCCACTCTCTCACTACCTATACTAATTAATCACTAACTCTTCCTAATTAACTACTAATTTAATATATATACTTTTCCAAACACCACTTCTCTCTCATATTTCATAATTTCACTCATTTTTTCTCTCTCAAAAACCTTTCCTCTCTAAAAAAACCAAACAAATACAAAACCTAAAAAAAAAAAAATCATCCACTCTACCTCACCAACCCTCCCCACCGGGCACCACCCACCCCCACCGCCACCCCCACAGCCACCCTCACTCGACCACGACCACCCCACGAACACCCGACCACGACTACCCCCCCTCCCCCCCACCCCACTAGCCCACCCCACCGCCGCTCGCTGCCTCCTCTCCTACCGCCACCACCACCCTAACACGACCCCCACCGCCGCTCGCTGCCTCCTCTCCTGCCGCCACCACCACCCTTACACGACCCCACCACCCCACTCCACCGCCACCACTCACGCTCCTCATGCTCTTTTTTTTTTTCCCCTTTCTTCCTTACCAGATCTGGTTCTTGCGTTTTTTTTTTTTTTTTTTTTTTTTTTTTTAATTCTCAGATTTGGGTGTTTTTTGGTAGTTATGGGGCGGTTGTTGTGTATGGCGTGCAACTGATTGTCGTGCCGCCTCCGTTTCAGATCTGATTGTCGTGTCTAGATCTGTTTTTTTTTCTTTTTTAATTTCCTTTTTTTCTTCTGAAATTATTATGGTGGTGGTCGTGTTATTGAAATTTTTAGTTAGGTTTGGTGTTTTTTTTCTTTTGTTTGAAAGGGGGGTGTATGACTGTTGCTGCGTGATGTTGTACTTGTTTTAATTTTTTTTTTTTTTTTTTAATTCAAAACTTCTCTTTATTTTTCTTTACTTGTTTTGTGTTTGCTTTTTTTTTTTTTCAGTGATTCGTTTTTTTTTTTTTTTTTTAAACTTTAGTTGTGATTGTTGGCTTCTCATTATTTTTTAAATTTTAGATCTAGGTTTTTTCTTCAATTGTTGTTATATTAGATTGTTTTATTTTAGTCTTAGATCTAATAAATAGATCTAAGGTTATTTGTTGATTTTCATCTTAGATGTGCATTTTTTTCTCCTAGAATTACTCTTTTTCCTGCTATAATTACTCTTTTTTTTGTTAGAATTACACTTTTTTCATCTTAGAATTACACTTTTCTCTACTAGAATTACAATTACTCTTTATTAAAATTACACTTTTTTCTATTAAAATTACACTTTTTTCTGTTAAAATTACACTTTCTTCCGTTAAAATTACACTTTTCTCCATTAAAATTAAACCTTTTTTTGTTAAAATTACACTTTTCTCCATTAAAATTGCACGTTTTTCTGTTAAAATTACACTTTTTTATTGTTGTTAGAATTACACTTTTTCCTGTTAAAATTACACTTTTCTTCATTAAAATTACACTTTTTTTTGTTAAAATTATACTTTTTTCTGCTAGAATAACACTTTTTTCGGCTAAAATTACACTTTTTTCTGCTAGAATTACACTTTTTTCTGTTAAAATTACACTTTTTTCTGCTAGAATAACACTTTTTTCTGCTAGAATAACACTTTTTTCGGCTAAAATTACACTTTTTCTGCTAGAATTACACTTACTTCTATTGGACTAATGTTACACTCTCAATGGACTTGGTCATATTCTCATATTCTCATTACTCTCAATGGACTTGGTCATATTCTCATATTCTCATTGGACTAATGTTACACTCTCAATGGACTAAAATTACATTCTCAGGGACTGAAATTATACTTTTATGGACTAAAATTACACTTTTCTGGACTAAAATTACATTCTCCTTGACTAAAAATAACAATCTCATTGGACTGAAATTACACTTACCTGGACTAAAATAACACTTTTTGTCATTAACATAACACTCGTAAAATGCTAAATTACAATAACTTGTGGTAAAATGACAAAAATTCAAAATATTATTCGTTAAAATCACTCGGAAAAGATTGAAGTTAAACTTGTAAAACGCTAAATTCTCGAAAATATTTCTTAAAATTACACTTTTTGCCGTTAGAATTACACTCGTAAAATCCTAAAATGTCGAAAACTTGTCTCGAAAAAAAAAAAACAAAAAAAACGAAACAGTCGAAAACTTGTCTCGAAAAAAAAAACGAAAAAAACCGAAACAGGAAAAATATTAACAAAATTTTCATAAACTTTGAAGTATAAGACAAAATATGGTGTTAATTGTGTATGATAATGAATTAGTGAATGTATTATGAAAACTAGAGAGAGAAGTGAATTAATTAGTGTTAAGTGTATTTTTTGCTTTCAATCTCAACCTTCCACCATGCATGATCCAAGGGTTGTGGGAGGGACTTATGGACTCAAAAAAAAAGGGACTTAGAAGAACTTTGCTCTATATATATATATATATATATATATATATATATATATATATATATATATATATATATATATATATATATATATATATATATATATATAGAGAGAGAGAGAGAGAGAGAGAAGGGTTCTTATAAGGCCTTCATACCTTATAAGGCCCTAAGTCTTTATAAGAGCCCTTGGATGAAGGGATTGAAAGGATGAGATGAGGAGAGAGGGCGTGGTTTTTAGAGCAAAAAAAAAGGAAAATGGTGATTGTGTGAGAGAGGACCACTTTCACTTTGTTAATGTCTTCGCTCCATATCAAATCCCGCGGACAATAGCAATAAACAAAGCCTCCTAAATCATTTTGCATGCTTCCCTCCTCTTTTCACCATTCAAAACCTCTCAACAAGCAAAACCCATAAAAATCATCAAAAAAACCTGAATAATTCTGCAAATCCATTATAAATCATCAAAAATAGAAAAGAAATTTCATTCCCACTGTTTAACTACATCATCTTTCCGTATAAAATTCATTCGCTTTGTTGAAAATAAATAATTTGTCATTGTTCATCACAAAAAGACGATCAAAATGACAGTCAGGGTTCGTGAAATCGATTATATGCAGATTGAAGTTGCCGTCGATGGTGAGTTCCGAATGTTCATTATTGTAGGTTGTAGTTATTTAATTTGTGTTCATTATTCTTAATACTGTTGTACTTTTATTGTGTTCATCATATTTGTTCTTTCATTTTGGTAGCTTGTTGTTGATCGAAAAAAATGATGGAAATTTAAAAGCTTGATCAAGTACGAATTATAATTTCAGTGGGTTTTAGTAAAACTCTGACCCAAATATGTATAACTTCAATAATACAGTGTACACATGCAGTTCTTATATTCATCGTGTTATAACTCAGAGGTTTTTTGTAAAACTCTTTGACAATTTCCTGCAGCTGTGGCTAGAGTTATACATTGTGCGTAATTCAAACCCTAAATTGTGCGTAAAAATCTTACTAAAGAACCAATTTTGATATAGTTATACAGGCTGTGGCTAGAGTTATACATTGTATCATTAGAGTTATTCAGACTGTGTATAGAGTTATACATTGTATGATTACAGTTATACACGTTTTGTACAGGAGTTATACAACACATCACTGCAGTTATCCATATATAGGTAAGAGTTATACAAGTTGTACAACACATCACATTCTGGATCTACAGTAATACACTCTACAATGTATAACTCTAGGCATATAATGTATAACTCGTAGCATATAATGTATAACTCTTAGCATATACAGACTGTGTTTGGAGTTATACATTATATGCTTAGAGTTATACATTGTGTAGCTAGAGTTATACATCGTATGACTAGAGTTATACAGACTGTTCATAGAGTTATACATTAAATGCATAGAGTTATACAGGCTGTGTCTAGAGTTATACATTGTATGATTAGAATTATACAGTCTGTGTCTAGAGTTATACATTGTATGATTAGAGTTATACAGACTGTGTATAGAGTTATACAAATTGTGTACAACAGTTACACAACACATGACTGCAGTTATGAGATAGGCAAAATTTATTACAGTTATGAGTTTTACAAAAAATAACAAGAGTGATACAAATTGGGTACAAGAGTTATACATTCTGTGAAGTACAGTTATCCATATATAGGTAAGAGTTATACAAATTGTATGACTAGAGTTATACATTCTGGAACTACAGTATTACAATCTACAATGTATAACTCTAGGCATATAATGTATAACTCTTAGAATATAATGTATAACTCTTAGCATATACAGACTGTGTTTGGAGTTATACATTCTATGCCTAGAGTTATACATTATATGCCTAGAGTTATACATTATATGCCTAGAGTTATACATTAAATGGCTGCAGTTATACATTCTGTGCCCAGAGTTATACATGTTATTTGCATGTGTTTTTCTCCGTCATTGTTTTTTCTGTAATTATTATTCGCTTAGTTTGTCTGCGTTTGTTAGTAAAACAAATTAAATAAAATAAAACAAAGAAGATGATGGAGAGGATAGTAAAACAAATCCAACATTTAACATACATGAACTTAATTAATACATATAGATACATAAACTTAATGCATTGCTAAAAATACAGATCTTAGATGTTCATATAGGGATGCATTCTCTTCTATGATATTCATCCTCTCCTCCTTTGCTATTTGGAGGTTTCGTTCCATGATGCAATATCTTCTAATAGCTGCATTATCTGCGCTCTAACAGCCATTTTTTTTGCGTCCTTGAGTGCGATCTGAGCGTCCTCAAGGTAGCTCCTGTACCTCCTCTCGATGTCCAGCAACCGGCGTATGAAACTCTTGTTGTACTCGGTCATAATGCATGTATTACGAATGGTATCATTCATTGTTGTTGAAGGAAGTTTGGAGTTTATTATTAGGTTTTAAAGATTTAGGGTTTGGAGTTTAGGGTGGAGATAGGGATATAATGGACTGGTTATTGAGATAGTGGAATGAATTTATAATTAGTAATGTGTCCTTTGAGTTGTTTTTTAATTAATATGTTTGGGGTTTGATGCTTAAATTAATACGAATTTTGTTTAGGAAGTTGTGTCATATCCCTGCTTCAAAATCTTATAACCCTTCCCATTCCATATATTGTGCCGTTTCATTAAATGTATAACTCTTAGAATATAAAGTATGACTAGAGTTATACATTATATACCTAGAGTTATACATTATTTGCTAAGAGTTATACATTGTGTAGAATGAGTTATACATCTTACAGTCTCTGCCTAGAGTTATACATTGTGTATCTAGAGTTATACATCGTATGACTAGAGTTATACAGACTGTGCCTAGAGTTATACATTGAATGACTAGAATTATAAATACTGTAACTAGAGTTATACATTATCTGACTACAGTTATATATTATGTGCCCAGAGTTATACATTGTATGACTAGAGCTATACAAACTGTGACTAGAGTTATACATTGTATGACTAGAGTTATACAGTATCTACCTAGAGTTATACAGAGTGTGACTATAGTTATACATGATATGGTAAGAGTTATACATTGTGTAGAATGAGTTATAAATCTTACAGTCTCTGCCTAGAGTTATACATTGTGTAGCTAGAGTTATACATCCTATGACTAGAGTTATACATTGCTTAGAGTTATACATTGTGACTAGAGTTATACATTGAATTACTAGAATTATAAATACTGTGACTAGAGTTATACATTATCTGACTACAGTTATACATTCTGTGCCCAGAGTTAGACAGTGTGACTAGGGTTATACATTAAATGACTAGAGTTATACATTGTATGACTAGAGTTATACATCCTGTGACTAGAGTTATACATTGTATGACTAGAGTTATACAATATCTACCTAGAGTTATACAGAGTGTGACTATAGTTATACATGATATGGTAAGAGTTATACATTGTGTAGAATGAGTTATAAATCTTACAGTCTCTGCCTAGAGTTATACATTGTGTAGCTAGAGTTATACATCCTATGACTAGAGTTATACAGACTGTGCCTAGAGTTATACATTGTGACTAGAGTTATACATTGAATTACTAGAATTATAAATACGTGACTAGAGTTATACATTATCCGACTACGATTATACATTCTGTGCCCGAGTTAGACAAAGTGTGACTAGGGTTATACATTAAATGACTAGAGTTATACATTGTATGACTAGAGTTATACATCCTGTGACTAGAGTTATACATTATATGACTAGAGTTATACAAAGATCTACCTAGAGTTATACAGAGTGTGACTATAGTTATACATGATATGGTAAGAGTTATACATTATATACCCAAAGTTATACGATCAGTGCCCGGTATACAATCTGTGCATAGAGTTATACAAAGATATGTGTAAAGTTATGTATTTCTTAATCATTTCATGGATGTTTGATTACTTTCGGATGGTCGCAAGGCGGCAATGAAACTGAGTATTGTAAGCATTTGGCGTGAGTTTACACCTTGTGTAGGGCACCAATTTTTTGAAATCGACGAGGCAGTGACATTCTATAAAGTTTATGCATTGGCGACCGGGTTTGATGTTCGGAAGTACTCGACGAAAAAATGGCGCGACGGTGAAATCAAGACAAAGTTCTTTGGTTTGCAACAGAGAGGGATTCACATATGTCCCAAAAGGAGAGGCAGTAATTAAAAAAAATGAGACCGGGATTAGCGAAGAGGGAATGCAATGGGGAAAAAGAACTGTGAACCAGAGGAAATATACAGTCAAGAGGGTAGGGTGTAAAGCACATGTCAGGCTATTTATGAAGAATGGAGTACTAGTAATTGACTGATTCCACATGGGGCATAATCACGAGCTTGTATCGAGTGAGGATCGTCAGTTTCAAAAGATGTCGCGGAACATAGAAGATTTTCACAAGTACTTGATAATGTACAACTCAAGGGTTAGTTTACTATTAAACAAACATCCACTAATTGAATGGCAAACTTCTAAAGTTATTCACCGAGATGATAGAGTTATGTAAACCTAAAAGTTATAAATAATAAGAAGTTGCATAATCAATCAATGGAGTTATGCATATGTTTCAAGAAGTTATAAGAATAGGCAAAAAGAGTTATAGTTGAGGAATTCTTGGTTATTAATCAAAGATCGATAAGGATTTGTTGTCCACTGCAGTTGAGGATAGGAGCAACTAGGACGTACAACATGTGTAAGGAGTTCGTAAACGGGTTCGAGAACATTGGTGCATCCTTAACTGATTTTAAGAACTTCCACCGAGATGTGAAGTGTTTCATCCATAAACGGGACGGTCAATTGTTCATTGACCGGTTCAAGAATATGGCACAAAATAGGCAGGGGTTTTATTTTGATTATGAAGTTGACAAGGATAACGACCTTGAAGCGCAATATGGGCTGACAGAACCGCTAGAAGGAACTACTCCGTTTTTGGAGATGCAGTGTCGTACGACCCAACATACTCAACAAACAAGTACGATATGATTTTCACGCCATTCACTGGCATAGATCACCATAAGCGATCAGTGACATTCTGTGGGGCATTGATTGCCCATGAAGACCATGAATCCTTCCAGTGGGTTTTCAACAGGTTTTTGAATGCTATGGGAGGAAAGGAACCCAAGTACATTATCACAGATCAGTGTCCGGGCATTATTAAGGCCGTACCCCTTGCCTTCAAGACTGCACGACACCGATTTTGCATGTGGCATATAATGAACAAGGTGCCATCAAAGGTCGGGGTGACAAGGGAGGATTATAAGGAATTCGTTCAGAAATTGAACAACATTATATGGGACGACAACATAGAAGCAGACGACTTTGACGCTAGGTGGGCAGAAATAATGGAAGCGCATGGTCTTGTGAACGAAGAGTGGTTTACAGAAGCGTACGATAAAAGGAGCCAATGGGTGATGGCACATTGCAGGGACTTGAACATGGGTGGTGTAATGAGGACAACCCGAGAGATCGAGAGCATAATAGTTTTTTTAAGAAGTTCGAGCGAAGTCGTGTGCGTTAGTGGAGTTTTGGATGCGTTTTGAAAGCGCTATGGACCATCAACGGCATACCCAGAAGAGACTTGACCATGAAAACCGACACTCAACACCGGAAACGGGGACGCATTTACCCATAGAGGAATATGCGTCAAATGTTTATACCCGGGAGGTTTTCAAGGAATTCCAACTAGAGGTCATTTGCTCAATCGATACACGTAAGAGTGTCGGCTATGCTGACGTCGATGGAGTTGAAGTGACTGTCGTAAAGGATTCAATCAGACAGAAAAGTTTCAACGTAGAGTACAACCCAGGTAACAACATTTTGGCATCAACTTTATGTGGTAGTTGGCTGAAGTTGCTAGATATAGTGCCAAAGTTACATTGTCTGAACATAGAAGTTATACAATTGTTCAGTGAACTGCAGTTATATGCTGTATAAATTTGACAACATTTTGAATAACTTAAGTTTTCTGAATGTATAACTTTTCTTATTATATGCATAACTCTACTTGCAGAATGTATAACTCTTGTTGCCATATGTATAACTCTACTTTCAGAATAACATTAGAAATTATTCAATTTTTCACTGAACTGTTGTCATTTGTAGTATAACTCTGATTACATTTTGAATAACTTTAGCTTTCAGAATGTATAACTCTTGTTGCCATATGTATAACTCTACTTTCAGAATAACATTAGAATTTATTCAATTTTTCACCGAATATGACTATTTGTAGTATAACTCTGATTAGAGTTTGAATAACTGTAGCTTTTAGAATGTATAACTCTTGTTGCCATATGTATAACTCTACGTGATAATGTTTAACTCTTATTATTATATGTATAAGACTACTAACGGCATAATTTAATTGGATTACAAGGACACAGGCTACACAGTGTAGCTGTATGATGTTTGAGAGGATGGGATTTCTGTGCCGACATATAGTATGGATTTTGTCGGCTAACGGCATGAAGACAATTCCAGTTGATTACGTTTCTACAAGATGGAGAAAGGATGCATTGCAATTCAGATTATCAGAATGTGATGGTGAACAAATGGAAACAAATAGTAGCGCTGATGCAAAAGAAGTTGCGATGGTGAAGTTGTGGTCAGAAGTTCATGCAACCATTGTTTTACTTCGTGGCACGAGTGAGACTGAAGTTGTGAACTAAAGCTCGTTAATTAGAGAGTTCAAGGAGAAACTTTTACCGTACAAGAAGGATTTAACAAAGCAGCAAGAATTTGAGCAAATCCTTGGTTGCTCGGCCAGTGACGAGGTAACGATACTTCCACCAAAACAATCGAAAAACAAAGGCAGCGGTAAAAGAATGGTGTCAGCTAAGGCTAAATCCATTGCCTTGGCTTCTAAGCCAAAGCGCATGTGTAATAACTGTAAACAAATGGCACACCACGATAAACGGAACTGCCCTAACCCATTCTCTTTGCATCCACCGTCTTCACCAGCATCTGAAGGAGTAGAAGAAGAAGAAGAAGAGGAAGAGGAAGAAGAAGAAGAAGAAGAAGAAGAAGAAGAAGAAGAAGAAGAAGAAGAAGAAGAAGAAGAAGAAGAAGAAGAAGAAGAAGAAGAAGAAGAATAGAGAAACATAACATGCTGTAGTAGTAGGCAGTAGAAAAATACCTCCGTCTCAACAAATTATTTACAATCTTTTTTTCTTTAAAAGGTAAAAAATCTGGTGAGACGGAAGGGGTATTTAATAGCTAGCTTTTGTCTATTTTGAAGGGGGATTGCACCTTCCAGATTGTATAATTTCAGTAATATGGTGTGTATAATTTCAGTAATATGGTGTGTGAAATTTCAAGCTAATGTTGTATAACTCTTTTACATTATTTTGATGACTTCTGTTCATGGCAACATATCCAATATTTAAAAGTGGTTTTAAGAACGAATTATAATTCCAGTGGCTTTAAGTAAAACTCTTACCTATATATGGATAACTGTACTTCACAGAATGTATAACTCTTCTACCCAATTTGTATAACTCTTGTTATTTTTTGAAAAACTCATAACTGTCTAATAAAATTTTCCTTTTACATAACTGCAGTCATATGTTGTATAACTCTTGTACACAGTTTGTAGAACTCTTGATGTTTTTTGTATAACTCTTAGCTGTCTAATAAATTTTGCCTTTTTTTCATAACTGCAGACATGTGTTGTATAACTCTTGTACATAATTTGTATAACTTTACTTCATAGAGTGTATAACTCTAACACTTATCTGTAAAACTTGGATTTTCATTATGACTGACCAAGATGATATAGTAACAATATATTCCAAAAAGTTGTCTAAGTTGTTAAGGAGTTTCTTGACAACATACTAGAGTTGCAAAAAAAGAGAATACAGAATCAAAGGAAATACATTCTATTTTTTCGCAGGTTTTTTATCTCCTCTCCGCGCTGCTTTCCGTCTGGCTTCTACTTGCTTCAGGATCTGTAATTTCTCGCCAATGAAACCATTGACCTTGGACAGAACTCCTTCCCTGATGATGTTCATGTCAGCTAGGAGAAGCGTCGCTGCCAACTGGATCACCAAATATCGACGGTTCACCTTCCTCTCGAGATCAACGTGACCAAAACTTTCACCCTCGTACATTAACATGTGCATCATGGCGAACAAGCCAGACTCGGTGTCGTTTATCGTTTGCGATGCCGAGCAAACGGATCCGACGACGAATCGAACGCCGGTATGTCTTTCCCTCTGTTCTTCTCGTTGTCCCTAGACTCCACGTAGTCGCTCATGAGGCTCGCTTTGCGAGACAAGAACGTCAAAAAGTGAAATTGTAAAAGCGGTGACAACACTTTTTAGTTGAACATAATTACAAATTACTTCCACTTACAATAACGTGACATGCTTTGCATATCTCCGATTGCCGCGGACTTGAATAGTACTTATTGTCCAGAAGATCAATCGTCCTAGAATTAAAGTTGATACACACACATGCATAATGGGCTTCAATCTTAATGGGTACGAAGATTAAATCAGCCTTCAAGCTGAAATCAGTCCCACGGTCGGTTCGGAAGACGTCCCACGTATTGTACAACCTATCGGTGTCCGGTGTTTGTTGGACGGGGTTTCGTACAAGGCTCAAGATTATTTCTGTTCAAGTAGCAATATATGTGTGAGGATACCAGAGGAGTTATAGGGGTTGTGCATTGGAGTTGCACAGTAACTCTTATAGCATAATGAAAAATGTCTAAGTTCATACTGGTTGTTAATAACTACTCAAAACGAAATGTTTAACTCCAGGGAGGGTATGTATAACTTTAGACTTATTTTCCACTGTGAAAGTTTTAAAGAGGGTATGTGCAACTCTTATAACATATTAAAGGATTGATTAGGACCATACCATATGACGGATACCGAAGAAAGACGAACGAAAAATCGCGCAATCCTATGCCTCCAATCGATTAAGCAACAAGGACCAACACTCAATCACTTTTTCATCCATTGGCGTCTCAGGGAGCATAGACAACATTTGCAACCTATTAATTGTTCCGTACTGGCCATAACTCGCAAGTGGTTCACTGTAGTTCAGACAGCAGGTGTTAATCAAGCTATAACGTATACTAAATGGGAAGGTAACTGCTATTAAAATGACTGCATGACTTCACTGATGAAACGTATAACTGCAGTTTAGGAGTGTGTAACTCCATTAACGATATATATAACTTCAGTGATGAAACATATAACTCCATGTATTACTCTAGGTATAACTCCAGGCCTCTAATGTATAACTCCAAAGCATATATTGTACAACTCTGAGCATATACTGTAAAACTCTACGCAAAATAATGTAGTATTCCAGTAAACCAATGTGTCTATATTGATAAAACTTAATATGATAAAACGTTAGGATTTCAGACAGCTTACTCATTTGGAAATTTGTAGTCATCAAGAAAAACGTAATCAGCCACTTGTTTGCGATACACCAGGATATCTCTAGTTAATGCCTTGTTCATCTTCAGCATCTTGGAGACCACTGTAAGGTCGGCGTCTGGTTCCCTGCAATATGTGGTGCAACCAAGGCCATCGCCCTTACCCCCCGGAGCGGCTATTAACACCGAGAGGGGCCCGACTAGACGGCGTCCGGCCCAGGGCTACTTTGGAAGGTGGAGTCTGATAGGTTGAACTGACTTTAGAGCAAGGTCGTTTAGAAGAACTGTTCTCTCCGTCGATTCCAACACCTCTCTTCCTTCCACTTGTGTTGCCGGCTATCCTCTGTTTATCACGCACCTCCTCTATTTCACGGTCTTTAAGCTCCTTAAAAGTTGTTACCCTGGATAACACATCTTCCCTGTCCAAGTTAATGTCACTGAGGACAAGGGTTGCAGCAATTTCCGCTCGCATGAGGTCATTGCTTTCCTTAGTCCCTAAGGTACAGTCGAATGGCTCTCCACGGTACAAAGAACATATGAACCATGACGTACGGACCACGATCATTGTCGGTATGTCCTGTTCCCGCCGATTGAATTTAATGTTGACAAAAGGAAACCCTTCAACTTTCTTCCCTTTGTCGAGCCCTTTGTAGGCCATATACTTTCCCATTGCATCAGCCTGGCGGAAGTTAGGCAAGGCGTTTAAAAGGGGAAGACCAATTAACAAAACAAATGGAGCTGATAATTAATCTAGTCACCAGTTTTATAAGACTTACGATGTCGTACGTGCAATCCCTCCGTATGGTAATTTCAGAAGATCCTCATTGTAAGAACGATTATCAAGATACTCGATCTGCTCAGAGAGGAAATTTATGCAAATGCAAGAGTAATGATCTTCATCGCCAGTGCTTACCGGGACGAAAACCTACAAACATGCACCAAAAATCTAAGAGTTATAAAACATAATTAGCAGATTAGAGGCGTACATATTGTGCGTAGTTGGAATTATACATTCAATGGTTAGAGTTATACATTATATGTGTAGAGTTGTACATTCAATTTCTAGAGTTATACAGTATATTCTTGCAATTGTACATTATGTGCGATGGCGAGATGCCTGGAGTTATACATTATACTGTATATGCTTAAAGTTATACATTATATGCCTAGAGTTATGGAGTGAAGTTAGCCACTCATCAAAACTCTGAGCATATACTTGTATAACTCTAGACAAATAATGTATAACTTCAGTCCTAGAACGTATAACTCTAGTCATTCTGAAAGCTAGAGTTATATAATGTATAACTCTTGCCATATGATGTACAACTCTAAGCATATCTTTGAAAGCTAGAGTTATATAATGTATAACTCTAGCCATATCTTTGTATAACTCTAGACAAATAATGTATAACTTCAGTCCTAGAACGTATAACTATAGTCATTCTGAAAGCTAGAGTTATATAATGTATAACTCTTGCCATAGGATGTAAAACTCTAAGCATATACTGTTAAACTCTAGGAAAATAATGTAGTATTCCAGTATGTAAATGTCTCTATATTGATATCTGAGCTCACCATATCGGAGTCCGGTTGGAATGGACTAGAACACGACTCTTGCCACATGTCCCACGAGGCACAAAAGCCTTCAAAATTATCAACAACCAAGTTTTTCTTCCTGCCTTGCCAAATTGCAATTGCTAGGTCCTATAAAAATGATAGACGGGGGTTGGCGGCTTGTATCACAAGTTACGTACGCTTTTGTCACAAAATAACTTGCGGAGTTCGAGCACACTTACAGCGTGACCTAGGCCAAAGAAACAGCGTGAACTTGAAACAGTTGCGGTGTTCGCGTCGTAAGTGATTGAGTAGTCTGAGACCAGCATCGATGACGTTGGCCAAAATCGAGCCCCCCGGCATCAACGACGGAGATCAATACGCGTTATGTAGTTTGGACAGGGATATGTGACCAATTGTTCCCTACAAAGGATTAGAAAAATTGAGACACGCAGAAGGGAAAAGATTCATGGGTACATTTAATTAAGCGTCGTATTGAAATATAGGTAAAACTTATCTTCTACTTACACTTTCTTATGGTCGTGGAATTGATCGAAGACATAATCCATTACATCCTTCCTCACCCCGAACACCGTCTTTGAAACGTTCCTTGTTAAATCGCAACCACTTTGTGAGCATACGTGCTTTGGTCGGGTTCGGTGCCCCGCAATCGTGAGAACACCCTAGGTTCTCGGTACAATGTTCATACACGGAAGGGGGCGATTGAATGCGGTAAGAAAGGATGGTGGATCATGTCACATCGCGGCACATAAATAGGGGGTGGGAGTGGTGCAACCGGCTCAACCCTAGCACCATCGATTTCAACTACCAAACCTTCTTTGGCAAAGCACCAATCGTTCGCTCCTCAACCCCAAAAATGCCTCATTCACATCTGCCGTGCTCATGAAAGTCAGCGGGATTTGATTTCCACTCCATTCCGTTGAAGGATTCCCCGGGGTGATCTCCGCACCATCGACAACATCTACGTTTACACCCCCATTGTTAGAATGTTGTTCAACATTCTCAATTACATCCTTTTTAACAAAGGGCCTGAATGAAAAATAATAAAATTAAACACCAAACGTATAACTCTGGCCATAAAATGTATAACTGTGAGCATAGAATGTATATCTCTGGCCATAAAATGTATAACTGTAAGCATATACACTATAATGTATAACTCCAGGAATAACTCCAGGTATAACTCTAGATATACCTCCAGCTATCTAAGGTATAACTACAAAGCATATATTGTATAACTCTAGTCATATACTGTATAACTGTAGTCATAAATCTGTTAAGAGTTGTACCAACCGGCTGTTGCGGTGGCACTACGATTCTGAAGGCCTCAACATAAGTTTCAACAAAGTTATACTTTATCAACTTAGAGTTATACACGACCAATAAAAAAAACGATTGTATAAAAAGTACTTAGCGCAAATTAACAAACTTACCTCGCCACCAGGACCACTCCCGTCGCTGAAGTCCACATAAAGCTTCCTTCATTTCAAAGAAAGGAAAACATACACTCCATCAATTCTTGTGTCTCCAAACCCACCTGGACCGTAGATTTTTCCATCTCCTTATCCGACGGTTTATTGTCGACAATCTTTCAACATTTTCTTGCAATCCCTCCCCATGAACTTGCTCATGCACCTCATCACCTACCACGGCCGAGATTCAAGATCCTCTCGACGGTCCGTCGCTCGCCTACAATGTCTGCTGCTCTTTCATGGTCAATGTCTGACAATCTTCCAACATTTTCAGCATACATGTTCAATTCCTCCCCATGAACGTGCTCATACCCCTCATCACCTGCCCAGAGGCGAACCTCATCGTCCTTTGACCGTCCGTAAGTTTGGTCAATTTCCTCCTCGGTGTAACTCGCCTCCAACAACAGTTCTCTGACAGTTGGGACGGGGGTGCACAAAACTTGATCCTCTAACCCTGGGCTAGCAGGTGACAACGGCTTAGAAACTACTGTATCACCTCCAACTTCCTCCATAATCTTTGACCAAGAAACTACAACTGATTTCATTGGAGTGTCGGCTTTGACGGACTCTCGACGCGACTCAACACGGGGGTTACCACCCCTGCCACCCCCATCATTGGCGAGACTAGACAGAACTTCACTTATTTGACGCGTAGATGCATCGATTCCGTCAGATTTTTTGGGGTGCTCGGTAACTACCTCTCCAAATGCAGGAGCGTTACCAACAGAAACCTTCACCTTTCGCAACTGCTTACCTTCGACGTACTTTTGAATCTTTTCAACCTCAAAGAATTCTTGAGAGGCCTGACTAGGATTTAGGCCCGTCGGATCACTAGTTACAGCTTTGATCCTTGCGGTTGCATCTGCGTACCATGAATAGAACACAATAGCGTTCCTTTGCATTTGTATATAAAGCTCGTGAGTACACTGCATTCAAGAAGTACAGTAAGTTAGTTATATTATAATAGATGGGTACGTTCACCATGAAACAATCCATCTCATGAGAAATATATAATAGTTTGCACTTACATCGACACCCTAGCTTTCAATTCCTGGTCATCCTCGACACTGTGGTAGTTCTATTTGAATGAACTTCTTCTCGAAGTTGAGCGGGAAAGAGGGGGTGGGGGCTGATAGCAACGATAGTTTGGGTTCACGCGGGTCGGCCGAGGCCGCTCTGTCCACACTCCTTCCATAAGAGGGGTCTTGAAGGCACCTCGGATACCTGGTCTTAGACAAGGTTAAAGTACCCAATCCCCCTTGACCCACCTCAAATTTTACCCTCTCTACAAGCGAAGTTTCATCCCAATTCTTAATCAAAGGAAGATCGTGGCGGCACGGCTTACCCTTGTAATCATATCGGCCGAAAGTAGCTTATCATGAGGAACGGATACACCCGTTCAACATTGTTACCCCCTTTTTCACATCGACCCGCTTTCACCATCATGTCCAAAATATAAGAGCACCGGTCAAAATACGGGATGGCTTTAGGATCTTCTACGACCCTTAACACTTCCAATCTATCCCGTTGTTTGGGGTGGGTGCGAGGAATGAAGACATACGAAACAAAACAAATAGGCGGCAAAATTGATCGTCCGCCTCCTCGTACTCCATAAGTTGCTTGTAAACTTTCCCTAAGGGTATTGCACTATTCCCTTTGGCCACCCCGTACGCTTGCCGCCATTTGTCCTTCAGCTCCTTATTCTCGGGATCGTTGGACCCCTTCTGCGAGCTCACGGGCACCAAAGGGAGAGGGTTGGGTCCGAAAGGTAACAAGAAACAGTCATGCACGTCATGCTTACTGATCATAAACTCCTTCTTCCGCGAAGCCCCGAACACATATGACCCGTCGAGAAGGACTCCAAGAACAGTGAACGTGTGCAAGTGGGAAGTCGCTAATCTTGAGCTCCAAAAGGCCACCAAACCCAATTTTCTTAACAATGGACACCGATCCTCATTAAGCTTTTCAATGAGAGAGACAAGTCTTTAAGGTCGACACGAAACCGTGATTTCATGCACCCTCTTTACCCTTGGCTTGACCTCAACCATCCTGGGAAAAGCAAGGACAACACACAAAATTAGACATATTGTAGTTGCAATTAGAGATATTTGGAACAAAGAAATAGACATACTTGTGAATTAAAGTAATACAATAGATAGTCGAGTTATACACAATATAAGTAAAGTTATACATTCGATAATAAAGTTAATCGAAAAATATCAAGAGTTATACATTCGACAGAAAAAAAAGTTATTCAAAATGAAATAAGAGTTATACAACAAATGACAACAGATTATAAAAAGGTCAAACTTTGAACACTGGGAATCACTCCCTTCTCGGACTTGGTGCATCATCCATCTCATGGTGACAAACAAAAAGGGATTCAGATTAATAGTACATTATACATATACATATAATCAGAGTGACAAACAAAAGAAGAGATAATCGGAGAGTTATACGAATAACAAAGATGCAGTTTGACCTATTATTAAAATGTATAACTTCAAGTATATACTTTGTATAACTCTAGGCATATCCCGTATAACTCTAGGCAAATATTGTCTAACTCCGATTATACATTATGACAAAGAAGTTATTCAACAAATGACTGCAATAGAATGTATAACTCTAGCAATAGAAAGTATAACTCTGGCCATGTAATGTATAACTCTAGCCATACAATGTATAACTCTGGCCATATATTGTATAACTCCAGTTATACATTATGACAGCAGAAGTTATTCAACATGTAATCAGAGTTATACAACAAATGACTGCAATAGAATGTATAACTCTAGCAATATAAAGTATAACTCCGGCCATATAATGTATAACTATGGCCATACAATGTATAAATGTAAGTATATACAGTATAACTCTAGCAATATAAAGTATAACTCTGGCAATATAAAGTATAACTCTGGCCAAATAATGTATAACTCTGGCCATACAATGTATAACTGTAAGCATATACAGTATAATCTATAACTCCAGGAATAACTCCAGGTATAACTCTAGGTATAACTCCAGGCATCTAATGTATAACTCCAAAGTATAAATTGTATAACTCTAGCTATACATTGTATAAATTCAGGTATAAATAGTATAACTGTAGGCATATATTGTATAACTCTATGCATGGAAACTAATTAGAAGTATAGTTATACATATAACAATTAGAGTTTGACATTATGAAAAAGGAGTTGGTCACAGAATCAAAAGAGCTATACATCTAGAACCCAGAGTTATACATCTAGATACCAGAGTTATACATATTGCGTACTAAAATTATACATCTAGTAACCAAAGTTTTACATTAAGTAACCAGAGTTATACACATTGAGTACTAAAGTTATACATCTAGTAAGCAGAGTTAGACATCTAGTAACGTATAAATCAAAATCAAAACTTTTAACCTGGATATCAACTCCCGTGTCAATACTTTCTACAACATCCATCTCAGAGATGACAAACAATTGGGATTAGAGTTATACAGATATTTAATTGAAGTTACACATCATTCTATAAGAGTTATACAAACAAGACGAGATTTTTTACCTTCGATTCAGATTTCTTGGAAGATTTCTTGGCATTTTTCTTGGCAAAAACCATTGTTAATTATCAAATGACCTCGAATTTGATCTGCACAACAATAATTAACAATTGGACAAATCAACATCAGCAAACCCATAATTGAAGATTGAAAAATCAAATGAACTCTTTTTATGATAGTTTAACAAAGGCAATAATTAACAAAAAACAAACTACAAATCACTAAATAAGGAATGGAAAAAAAATACCTTATAAAAAAATGGAGACAAAGTAGTTTGCGAAATCGAGTTGGAATTAATTTGTAGTGATGAAAATGGCGTTTGTTAGGATGGAGTTAATTGGTAGTGATGAAAATGGAGTTATCAGAATTGTGAAGAAAGAAAAGGAAGACGAAATGACAGGAAATAGAGGGAAAAATACCCGCAAGTTGTTTTGAATTGTCTAGAAAATGAGGAGGGAAATGATCATAGACTGATGGACAAACAGTGTAGCATGCATGGGTTAGTGGGTAAGAGGAGAGAGGTAAATCAAAAATATTAGTTTAATGGGGTTTAGTGGGGTTTGACTGCGAAATCGTGGCCATTCGTTTGATTGATCCAACCGTCCACATTAGGACTTATGGACTTAATATATCTAAGGACCTTAGTTGATCTCTTCTCTCTCTCTCTCTCTCTTTCTCTCTCTCTCTCTGTATATATATATATATATATATATATATATATATATATATATATATATATATATATATATATATATATATATATATATACAGAGAGAGAGAGAGAGAGAGAGAGAGAGAGAGAGAGAGAGAGAGATGAATTCTTATGAGTCCTCTTCCATTGAGTCTCTAAGTCCTTCTAAAGGCCATTGGATAGACTAAATGGATGGTTGAGATGGATGGAGAGGAAATGGATTAAGGACTACCAAAAAGAAAAGGAAAAAATTGTGGATGGTTGGATTGAAATGGATGGTTGATATTGAAAAAAAAAAAATTATTACTAATCAATTATATATACACTAAGTAATTGTCTTTCTTCCACTAGGCCCCTAATTAATCACTTTTGAGTTTCAGATTTGAGTGTAACTCTTATGTTGTATTAGTTTTAAGAGTGTAACTTTGATTTTCTGAGGCGGTATTGTAAGTAAAAAAAATTGAATTTATACAATTTTAACATTTTACAAGTGTTGTAGTAGTCCTGAGGAGGTTCAAACAGCTTTTGAGGATTATTATATTTCCTTGTTGGGTACCTCAAAGAGTGTGAGTCCCATTAACAGTAGAGTGGTGTAGTTTGGCAAGTGTCTCACAGTTGATCATTGTGCTTTGCTAACTGCCCCAATCACTGGTGCTGAGATTAGAGAAGCCATGTTCTCCATTCCTGGGAACAAGGTTCCTGGCCCAGATGGCTACAATAGTTTGTTTTTTAAAGACAGCTGGGAGGTGGTTGGGGGTGAGGTGATTGCAGCTGTTCAGAATGTTTTCAGCTCAGGAAAACTCCTAAAGCAGTGCAACAATACTATTATCACTTTAGTCCCAAAGGTAGCTTTTCCTGATACTGTTTTAAAACTTAGGCCCATTGCCTGTTGTAATACAGTCTATAAGTGCTTTTCTAATAGAATTGGCAAAGTGTTGTCTGATATTATCAGTCCCTATCAAGGAGCCTTCATTAAGGGAAGAGATATTGTTGGGAATATATTAATTTGCCAGGATCTGATTAAGTTGTATAAGTGGAAGAGTTGCTCCCCTAGGGCTATGATGAATATTAATCTCCAAAAAGCCTATGACTCTATTGAGTGGGTCTTTGTAGGCAACATGCTGGCAGCTCTGGGCTTTCCTGTACCAATTTGCACTCTTGTGATGGAATGTATTTCTACTCCCTCCTACTCTATCTCTCTCAATGGAGAGATTTTTGGATTTTTGAAAGGCAAAAGGGGACTCGGGCAGGGGGACCCTCTCTCCCCTCTCATGTTTACTATTTGTCTTGATTATCTGAGTAGAGTACTCATGGTGGTTCAAAAGCACAAATTGTTCAGTTTTCATCCTTTATGTAACAGGATCCAACTCTCTCACCTTTGTTTTGCTGATGATCTTATTTTGTTCTGCAAAGGTGAGAGGGACTCCATTGGTTTGATGATGAAAGCTTTTGAATTATTCTCAAAAGCTACTGGACTGGTCATGAACAGAAGCAAGTCCAACTTGTTCTGCAATGGTTTGGAAGAGCAAGCTATCAGGGATGTGGAACAAATTACTGGGATGAAAAGAGGGACAATGCCCTTCACTTGCTTAGAGGTCACTGTGTCTCCTAAACGTCTCTCTGTTCTAGACTGACAATGCTTGTTTGAGAGGGTGGTGGACAGAATTAGGGGACTTGGGTCCAGAAAGTTATCTTATGTAGGAAGGATTGTGCTCATTAAAGCAGTTTTAAGCACTCTCCACTGCTATTGGGCCAGGATTTTCATTTTACCCAAGACTGTGATTTCTAAGATTGAAGCTATTTGTAGGAAATATCTCTGGCATGGCACTGACCATAAGGAGATCCCCTACCTTATCTCTTGGGATCAAATTTGCAAACCCAGGAAGCAAGGTGGCTTGGGTGTTAAAGATTTCCATGTTTGGAACTTGGCCACTGTTAGGAAGTATGTTTGGTGGATTGCAAACAAGGAAGATCACTTGTGGGTGAGGTGGGTGCATGCAGTGTACATAAAAACCTCGTCTTGGTGGGAGTATGAACCTAGTATTAGATGCAGTTGGGCCTGGAGAAAGATTTGCCAGGTGAAACAACTTATTAAACCTTACTTATTATCTAATTATAGTATGGAGGATTATTCTATAACAGAAAGTTATCAGTGGCTTAAGCCTGATGGTGCAGTGGTACACTAGTATCCTTGGATGCTGAATGAGTGGATTATTCCAAAGCACCAATTTATCTATTGGCTGATAGCACATCAGAGATTGCTTACCCAAGACAGATTGCTGAGAATGGGAGTTCTACAAAGCAACAAATGTTTCTTGTGTGGTGATACCCGTCGCTGTGAGTACCAAAGATAAAATTTATAATCTCCTATTAAGACTAACCTAGGCTAGTGGTAACAGGGTCGAACCACAAGGAGGCAGTTGTAAACTTTAGTTGATTTATGTTCAGTCTGAGGTAACTATTATGGGGGTTGATTTGATTTGGTCGACAGCTAAAGTGAACGAAGATAACAAGCTAAATAAACGAAATAAACAGATAAAAGAAGGGTACTAGGATGGTCGAGTCATTATAGCTTCGGGCAAAGAAACTAAGTCGGTCTGAATCAAACACAGGTAAGGCGGGAAATAAAGAGGTCCTCTCGGTCCACTCTTAACAAATAGCATCTCTCGATCTCGCTATGGGTCCCTAATGTCACTAATACTGACTCTCGTCCTGAAAAGTGACTAATGGTCTAAACTATACCTATCTTTCGATCTTAGCACAGTTTAGTCGAATTAATTGATGGTCTAGTAACCTCCCCTACCTTTCGATCTAATGGGTCAGTCACGAAATAGGTATCTAACTAGTCGCATGCATTCGATTCGTTAAATACAAGATTAAATTCAATTAAAACGAATACAAACCCTACGGGGTCAGTCGATCGACTGGCAATGTCAGTCGATCGACCAACACGCGAAACAGCCTATTCTAATCTAATGCCGCCTATGCCATAAATCGCCTACATCCTAGCACTAAAGAATTAGCTACTCATGATGAAGGTAAAAACAACAACAAAGCTAATAATGATTGCGGAGTTCATGCTTAAAGTAAATAACAATAATGATAACACGATAATTGGCTTTGGGGCACTAACTACCAAACCTATACTAATAACGAAAGTAAAACAATAAACTCAAATCAGAGCAGAATCAATACCGAGATTTAAGAGAAGGATTAAGAACACAGGCAGAATTCCAATGCTAAAATCAAACCCTAGTTACTCGAAAAACTGAAAACGAAAGTATTGTATTGTGATAGAAAACTTAGATAAAAACTTCATATCCCAACTGATGGTTTTGTGTTACGTTATATAGAAATCAACGCAGCATCTTATTTCCTAAACCTAAACTTCACGGGCTTCAAGATTCACGGTCTTTTAATTCACGTCTGTCATCGAAATCTGGTCGATCGACTGGTAATGCTGGTCGATCGACTGCTACTCAGCATACAGTAGCTTCTGGAACCCGAGCATTGGTCGATCGACTGAAGGTGGTCGTCGATCGACTGGCTGAGCTGCTAATTGACTTCTTTTAACTCGTGGACTTGTCTTTTGGGCCTTGGATTGCGCACCAAGCTCGTTCCTTAAGCAGTTCTTTTACGTCATTTTGTAATGCAGATTACTCGGGGGCGGATTTGGCTTGATTTCCCGTTAAATTCTTCACATTTCTGCAATAATGTACAAAATACGGAAGTAGACGGAAAATAGAGAAATATTGGCATATATTGCACATTTGAGCTCTGAAATGCGTGTAGAATAGAGTGTGAAACATCATATTTTAGACACGCATCATGTGGGTTGCAGGAGGAAAGCCTGGATCATCTCTTCTTTGCTTGTCCGTTTAGCAGTCAATGCAGTAGACTGGTTGGGGACTGGTGCAGGATACAGATGCCGCAGATGAACTGTATCAGATGGTGGACTGAACTCAGACAGACAACTGCCTGTAAGAAAAAAAGTGATTGCTATGGTTTTGGCAGGCTTGATGTATCATGTCTGGTTATGTAGAAATAGATGTCGAATAGATGGCTATGTTGTTAGGCCTATAGTCATATTAGCAAATGTAAAGAATGATGTGCAAATGCGTCTAGCTCAATGTGATATTAGGAGTAAAAGTGTTCTAGCCTTAGCGTGGGTGGAGTATCTTAGGAGTTAGTTGAGACTAGAAAGTGTGGATATAGCTTGGCTCTAAACAGTTGTTTGTATGGGACATTATTAATTTTAATGAAACTTACATTTTCCCAAAAAAAAAACAAAAAACAAAAAAAAAACATTTTACAAGTGTAACTCTAACATTTTACGAGTGTAACTTTGAAGTTTTCGAGTGTAATTTTGATTTTGTTGCGACAGAAATTTTGAATTTATATAATTTTAACATTTTACGAGTGTAACTTTGATGTTTTATGAGTGTAATTTTGATTATTTTTATGACGGAAAATTTGAATTTATATAACTTTAACATTTTACGAGTGTAACTTTGATGTTTTACAAGTGTATATGTAATATTTTAATAGTGTAAATTTGATTTTTTTTAGGCAATTTTCTATATAAAAATTTGAATTTATATAATCTTAACATGTAGTATTTTAAATGTAAATTTGAAGGTCTACAAGTGTAAATTTGAAGGTTTACGAGTGTAAATTTAATATTTTACAAGTGTAACTTTGGTCCTTTAAGAGGAACTTTGGTCCTTTAATAGTGTAACTTTGGTCCTTTATGAGTGTAACTGTAGTCCGACCACCGACAAACACCACCACCGTCCTCCACCACCAACCCACCCTCATAAAAAAGGTAGACCTATTAAAAAAAAACCTGCAAAATAAAGCAAAAAAAATAGATCTGAAACAAAAAAATAGAGCTCAAGTGTAACTTTGAGGAAATACGAGTGTAACTCTGATGAAATAAGAGTGTAAATCTTAAAAAATATATATAACAAGACGAATTTAAACAAGCCGAGATTAAAAAATAATATAAAACAAAAAGAGATTTGAAAAAAATATAAAACTAGTGTAACTTTAAGGAAATACGAGTGTAAATTTGAGGAAATACAAATGTAAATTTAAAGAAATACGAGTATAACTTTAAATTATACGAGTGTAACTGTAAAAGAACACAAAAAAAAACATATATGAAACCACCACAATAACAAGACGAAATTTAAATACAAAATCTGAATGAAAAAAATATATAACAACCCCACACTACCAACATACCCACATAAAAGATAGATATGAAAAAAAAAAAAAAAAAAAAAAAAATAACCCACCATCAATAACAAATTTAACAACCACCACCATCCTTTTCTTTAAAAAAAAAACAGATTTGAAGTTTTATATACGCGAAAGTGGCAATTAAAACCCTTAAGTTTAATCAATGGTGCAGTCAATCCCCCAAACTTTCATATGTAGCAATTAACCCCCTTAAGTCTAACTAAAGGTGAAATTTAACCCTCTACCAATTTATCCTCAAAATCTCAAGAGAAAATCAACTATACTCTATACACTCTTTATTATTATTATACGTATAATTTAAGTGCACAATTACATTATACAGTGACTATTCAAATACCTAAATTTCATCAAAGGAAATCTAAACGTCTTCCTTCATCTCCTTCAATTTCGACTTCTTTTTCTCAAGGTAATCAATTTGCAATTACTTGCTTACTCTTACTTTAAAATCTAAGTGAAGCTATGGATTTTTCTTTTATATAAATTTGCATTTTTTTTATCCTATACTTTTATTGATATTGTAGCTACATACATAATCAAGCTCATGAAAATATTTGGTACCTTTAAGAGACAAAGGATGGAGATAAAGATGTAGTACTTGTAGGAAAAATCGTGTTTTTTTACCTTCGTTACGAGAGAAAAGACGACTTATTTTATTGGTGTTGATGAAAGTTGTCATGTATATGACTAAGAGTAAGAATTAAGGAGTGATAAATGGTATTGTATAATTTAATTGTATATAGAAAAAATTATACGTATAAAACCAATAGTGTATAGAGCACTAGTTGATTTTCTCATGAGATTTTGAGGAGAAATAGGAAGGGGGGTTGAATTTCACCTTTAGTTAGACTTAAGGGGGCTAATTGCTACATATAATAGTTAGGGGGCTTGATTGCACCATTGATTAAACTTACGTACTTGCTAAATCCCGCACACCATTTTACTAATTCCCACACACTTTGTCTTATTATTCCAATTATACCCTTCATCTAATACATTTGAAAAAAGTTATCCCCTTTACTTTCCCTCTCAAAACTAAATAATTTGGTTATTGATTTGATAATTATGGATCTAATTTGCACATATCAAAAGTAACTTAACTGTTTTATCAACAATTTTATGAATACACTCGTCCTTTAATCGATCAATTCATGGACTATACAACCAGATGTATATGTTGTACGGTGTAGAACCAGAGCTTTGTGTCAAAGTATCCGAGCTTTATATTAAAAAATATGAGCTTTATTAGAAAATATTGAGTACATTCATTTACACATTAAAAACATGAAATTTAAATTAGCTCAGAAAAAATACACGAAAGCTCGAATTCTTATACTTGGTTGTACCATGCTTATGGTACAACTGGATGTATAATCCTATTTGTGTTAATGGATTGAATGATTTTTTTTTTTTCAAAAAGGTTTATTTACAATTAGGGTTTTATCAAAACTAGAACCAATGCTGAAAAGCCAGATAATTAAAATGCAAATTGATAATTGATGATTTTGAATTCCTGTAAAAGGTTAATGCCATTAAAATGCAAATTTGTCCCATCTCAGCCAATTTGGGTGGAGATAGTCCAAATCAAAGTTTATAAAATTTTAGCGCATCGCTGTTTATCATTCGTCAGTGTGTTTATCAATACTAATTCCTAATAATACCAATTTCACAACCCTCCTCCACTATCCTTGGCCACTAATCACCCACCCCGACCACCCAGAGACGTCCACCAAACACTTGTGCATCATTATCGTCAACCGAACAGACCCAATCCCCAGTCACCCAACGACCCCTTTCCCTTTTCCCTTCTCAACACCCAACGGCCGTCGACCGCCATAGTATCGACTGTCATTTGCTGGCGTCTCATTCCCCCTCTCGTCCGTCGGTCGTACTTTCTGTTTTTTTTTTTTTTTGGTTTTTGAGTTGTATTTTTCTGGGTGGGGGAGGTGAGAAATGAGAGGGTCAAAATTGGTATAAGACGAAAAAATGTGCGGGATTAAGTAAAATTGTGTGCGGGATTTAGCGTATCCCTAAACTTAAGGGTTTTAATTGCCACTTTCACGGTTTTATATATATCTATAGAATTAGGATCAAGAGAGTCCACCCCTTTTAAATACGTCCTGCGTTCAAATCTGGACCGTTAGATTAAGTCAATCAAACGCGCGAGATAATGCCACGTAGCATATGTGATTAAGTCAGACAATAACGCGAAGGACAAATTCGACATTTCCGTGTTTGTTGTAAAACCCCGTCCCTTTTCCCATCATTCATTTTAGGCTTATTCATTCGCTCTCCTCCTCGTTCCTCTCAATTAAAACTTAGATCAGTTCCATCAAAACTTGACGGTACTTCGTTTTCCTCACCATAGAGATTGATTTTGGTACTACCATCAACAATGCGATGGCGAAATTTCAGTAAGCGAACGAGTCTTATGATGGTATGATCTCTACCTGCAACTGATTTTTACCTTATTCATATCAATCTACAAAAAAATGGCTTTGTTGTTTTTCAGTGCAATTAATTGACGAATTAAGAGCAATATTATTTGTAGTATAAGTCACTGTGATTTCAAGGATAAGTTTCAGAAGTAAACGAATTTTTTAGATGAGTCAATTTTCAAGATTATGATAAAACGGAGGTATATTGAAATTGATAAATCTTCTATAAACGACGAACGAGTGCTTGATTTACGTGAGAGATACCGGATTGCATTGATAAGCTTATAATCTTCAATCAATGATTTAAAATTAAACAGAGGTATATTGAAATTGAAAAAGTTTTGTCAAATTAATTTTACTCAGGTAATCTTCAATCTTTTCGATTTATAAATGTTTAATTAATTTCATGTCTTACTTTAAATTTGTTTGTGCTAATTTGTCTCAATCAATAGTTCAATCTTAATTTTGATTTGTTATGTACATGTAATCATCATTTCAGGCTAGCTGCAATTTCTGCGCTTCCGTTTCTTTTATTGATCACTCACTTTTGATTATCGTTTTTTATTGAACTCAGTTTTGAGTGTCGTTATTAATTGAAGTAGTAATTTGTCAAAGTTGTTAGGTTTTACATGTTAATTTTGATTTCTTTTCTTTTTCCTATAATTTACTTTGATGGTATAAGGGTCGTATTAGAATGCTTTAGTTGTAGGCTATTGCTATCTACAGTACCTTATTCTCTTAGTTGTATTATAACAATGTTATAACATAGGTTATTCTATAATGTAACATGAGTTAGTCTATTGAGTAACACTCAAAATTGTTACCATAGTTAATGTGATAGAGTAACACTAAGAACTGAGTTATGTTACGGTAATAGCTAATTCATGCAACAATAACCAAACATTTGTGCTATAATAATGACTAATACTCCTTAAGCAACTCATGTAAAATACTGACAATAAAGACAAATGTTACAATAATCACATGTATGTATTTCAGAAATAGCTAACTTGTGTTACCAGGGGCGGCCAATGAGATATTGGGGCCCTGTTCCAAATATTAGACGGAGGCCCTTCCAAATTCCAACGATTATCTCATATTTTTTATATAGTTATAATAATAAGAAAATATGAGATCTTTAATATCTGAGGACGCGCGATATTCAAGATCTCTAATGTTGTGAGATGTGAATACAAATAAAGGACGTCAATGTATTGATTTTAATCATAAACTAAAATTGAGTAATGGAAGTGCACCATTAATGGTAACATATTTGTAACAGTTGGCCAATTTTTTTTAGAAGATCAACAATTTCTTGATAATGAATCATTTTTTTGAAAATCATAGGTGAATTTGTTTTTAATATGGTGAACGAAATATCTTGGTTAACACAAATTGTAGAATAAGACGGTCTCACATTGTGAAGCCGTTCATTTGAATAATGAGACCATCTCACAAAAATGAGTCTATCTCACACAATAATTACTAATTGGTTAAATTCATACAAATGATTTTTTAAAACTTATGGATGACCATCATTAAAGAGATTAAAAGAAAGAATGGAACAAAAATAATTATTTAAACTAACTAAAGTGAATCATTAACCGGCAATTTATGTCGAAGGTCACGAGGTCAAGTTGCCCAGGCGAACAAAACAAAGATGTAAAAATGACAGCCATGAGAATCGAGCCTTAGACCTCCGCTGAACCGAACAATGAACGTTGCTTGTTTCTACCGCTATGGCAAAGGAAATACAGTTGTAAACAAAGAACGTTTAAACATAATTATAATGGGTTGTTTCCAGATGAGGCCCCCAACCTTGTTGGGCCCCGGTTCGGCGAACCGAACTGCTCTGGTTATGGGCCGCCCCTGTGTGTTACATTAAAAAATAAAAATAAAAATGGAGAACTAGACGCATTTAGTGTTTTCACTGAAAGTACCAGTGGTGTATATGTGCCCGTTTAAGCCACTGGTGTGTACGTGAAAACTAGTTTAAGCCAGGAGAATGAGCGTATGTTGTTCAAGACCAAATGTTGGCAATATAGGAGGCATGGAATATAATGCTTTTTTTTAGGGGAAGCAGGACAGGTTCGAGAGTCGAGACAGTCAACCAATGGGTGGTTGGGCTTATGCGAGAAATGAGGGAGGGGGGGTGGCTGACATAGAGGTTAGCATACGGGCTACCCGCTGGATAAACTATATCCTTTCTGGTTTTGAACCTTCCTGAAGTAAATGGGCGAGTAAGCCAAGGCTAAGGCCGAAGGAACCTCGTTCATTTTGATAATTATTTGTTCAAAGTTCAGACTTGCTGGATTTACTTATAATTGTGGAGGTTGACATAAATACTTGGTCTGCATTTTAACTTGATTGCAAGTCAGAACTCTACTTTGTGAGTTATTTGTAAGTGATTTAGAGTGACTTTGTGTAATATGTGAAGGTATTGGGCTTCTTGGTGAAATAAAGCATGATAGGCTAGCACATCAGCAGGTTACATACATATAAGGTGGTGCATAGAACTTTTAATTGTATTTGATGGTCAAGTCCTTGCTTAGGTTTCAACAAACTTCAAAGATGAAGGTAATTTGTATACATCTTTGCGTCATAAGGCTAGTGAATGATCTACCTGCAGTCCTGAATCAATGTGCTAAATATTCAATGAAGGTGAGTAGGTGACTCTTGTCACCAATGCGTTAATAGTATTGAGTGTTATCATCTATAATTACTGTTTCGATCTAGGTAAAATGGAGACTTCTTGACGGATGTCTATTCAAATTTACTTGCATAGATTTTAGTGTTATTCTAGTAGTATTACTTATCGTCTAAAGTATTGTGAACTTTTAGCTATTTGTCGGGTCGTGGGTGTTTTGTTTTAAATATTCCTGTCATATGTTTTTTTACTGCTGATGGAAGTGACTTTTACATATTAATGTACTTAGGTAAATCAGTTTCACTCGTTTTGGTTTACCTGCAATGTTGACATATGTTCTCATACACCAGTGTATGTCCAGGTTTTTCAATTTCAACCATCACAAAGTTAATGAAGTCCACCACAAAGTTGTATACAATCTCAACCTCATTGTCATCGATCTATACCAATATTTGTGCAAGAATCTCACTTAATAGGTTATCAAATCAAACATGGTTAATCTATAAGCTACTTGAAATTGACAATGATAATTTTATCTCTAAAACTTGATACGTAGCTCATTTTTGCGTGCCTTATTGAAGAGGAAAATGAGTGTCTTCTAGTCTTAATCAGGGTTACCTAATTCGCTCGCCCCCTTCGAATTGCGAATTAATTCGCAATTCATTTTCATCTTAATTCGTCCCAATTCGCGAATTGTTCGCTGAGATGAGCGAATTATATGATTATATGCTAAAAAACCAAAAAAAATCAGGAAAAATTGAAGTATAGACAAGATACCGTTATTTTGAAGTTTGAATTTTGAAGCCAAGCACAATGATTTGATTCACTATTGTAGATTTGTAGATTTAGCTTTAATTTGATTTTGATTTCTGACAGGAAGATGATTTTTTTTTTTAGCTTTGTTGATATAAAAGGATAATCCTTTTGCGAATTGGATTCGACGAATTACCGAATTTTAAAATAATGTAATTCGCCAGCGAATTGAATTCGCTAAATTGAGCGAATCGCGAATTAGAATTAAGAAAGCGAATTGAACGAATTGCGAATCCGGTAACCCTGGTCTTAATAACTGATTAATCATCAAGAGTACAAAGCCTATTAGCTCAACTGGTAAAGCATCGCACAATTGTGTGAATGACGTGGGTTCAAATCCCACATAGGTTGTTTTTGTTTTCATGATTGCTGTGGAGTTTTACCCTATAGAGGATCGTAGATTGTTGCTAATTTGCATTTCGACTATATACACACTTGTCTCATTGTCTTGTAACAAAGGTTTAACATTATCGTGAATTCGTGAGTTACTATAAATAGTAATACTGAAGATTCGCTAATGTCATACTCCATACTAGTTTTTTTTTTTATCAGAAAATTCACGTGCTACCCTCGAACTTTGTCATTTGTATGATATCCAACTTTTTAAGTTTGTGCACATGATATCTTTGAGATTTGGTTTTCAAGCACAACGTGTCTTCTTTATAGCATAAATCATAGACTAGAAATCGAAATAAAACTAACTACTCTATGAAGTAACATTGCTTATTCAATATATAGTAACATAAATGAGTAAATCACCCTATGAAGTAACATTAGTTGTTCACTTATTCAATATAGTAATATTAAATTTCAACAGAAAAACTCAAACTATTAAATAACGTAACACTAGTTATTCAACAAAGTAAGATTAGTTATAACACTGATTATTCAAAATAGTAACACACGTTACACTATTAAGTAACACTAGTTATTCGTTAAAGTAAAATTAGTTATATTCATTAAATTAATTCAAGTTAGTCAATAATGTAACATTGATTATTCAATATAGTAACACAAGTTAACCTATTAAGTAACACTAGTTATTCAATAAAGTAACACTAGTTATTCAATAGAGTATCTCAATTTACTCAATAATGTAACACTGATTATTCAAAATAGTAACACATGTTACACTATTAAGTAACACTAGTTATTTAATAAAGTAAGATTAGTTATTCACTAGAAGAACTCAAGTTAGTCGATCGATAATGTAATACTGATTATTCAATATAGTAACACATATTATACTACTCTATATAGTAACACTAGTTATTCAATAAAGAAGCAGGACGTGAGGGACTTGAACCCGCATCCTAAAACTTCTTACTATATGTTTCTGTTTTTTTACTTTTTTCCACTTTTCATAGTTCTCTCGCATAATTCGAAAATTGGAGAGAAAAACCAAAAACTAGAAGGAATAGTAAATACTTTGATACAGTATATGGTACCATCAAAACAGCTTAAAGGGAACATTACATTAGAACGAAAGTAGTAAGTAGTAACACTCATAACCGAAAATGATAACAACAATTAATAAATGTTGTAACACAGCCATTTTCTAGTGTAAAGATGATAAGAGTATGTTACAAACACAAAAAAGACTATTTTAACATTTACACACCAATGTTACAATTTTGAAATGATTATATAGCTTAGCACAAATTCTTGTTTCAGACCGCCACTATCCGTCTTAAGCTTAAGACGGATAGTGACGGTCTTAAGCAAGACGGACTGATAGCTTAGTCCCTTGCATTAATTTCTTCTTCTAAGCTCACTTGTCCAAGATTAAAGAGAGCCTCATCAAACAAATAGAGAGAGACATGTTTTTCATGATAAGAGGAATCCTGACATCTGCAAAAAGAATCAAACTACAACTTCATTACTCGGGTCATGATAGAATTCGCAATCAAAAAATCAAAAATTTTATAAAGCAACAGTTTATGGATCGAATAACAATTCAACCATCAAAGTACTCAATATACTTTCAAAAAGCAAGCAACATCAAATACTTCAGATATAGATCAAATTTAGACTAATAAAAATACAAAACAATTATTAAAACCTCAAATGAAGAAAGTAGATGTAAGCCTGATCAAATTATACTCAATGACCTACAAACAGGAATGTAAGTGGCAAACAATCTGAACTGTTTTATGTTGGTGCAATAGCATATGGATGAATCTTAATTACATACAGATCATAGCATAGCTAGTATGTGTCATAATGTCGGTAACTTTGTGTTACAGTAACAACCTGTATGTGTTACAACATCGATTGAATAACAGCCAGTAATCTAGTACGGAGTATGTGTTATAACATTGGTAAATATATGTTACAATAACAACAATTATGTGTTATAATGACTCAAATTAAACAAAGGCAATAACTAATTGTTAGAGGTACACACAAATATGATGCGTGTTTATCATTGTTGAACATAATCAAACTATTCCGCCAAGGGATATGTATCATAGTATTGGTGTACCAAATAAAACATGTGATATTAAAGAGAAATATGTGTTACAATAGTAATAAATTTGTATTACAGTAACAACCATGTCAAGAAGGTGTTAAAGTACAACACACATGGTCAACTTATAAATAAATAACACATGATTCATAAGAAATAAATCATAAATGAAGATTCTATCAAAAAAATTCAAACGTTCACCTACAAAATATGTAAACCATTATGTAAAGCAAATAATTAAACATACTCTTAAAATAAGATTAAATTGAAACTTAGAAGAAATTAGTGTAGCAACAACACAATCCAGCATAACTTTGTGAATGAAACTAGATTTAAAACTTAAATTGAAGAAATACCGAATTGAACATACCTTCATTTGTTGATTTTTCTTTGCTTTTCTCTTGCGATTTTTTCAATTTCGCATTGAAACTGGGTAGAAATTAAGAGAAAATGAAATGAACAAGTTGAATAAATGACTAAATGAAAGTTGTTGACCGGTGAGTCCACTTCCTTAGATGAGTCCTGCGTCCTAATAAGGACTGTATGATCTGTAGGATGGAGCGCCCAGATTGCGCCACGTATACAACTTATTAAAACACAGCAAGACCGAAACAGTCTTCTATTTTTCTTCATTTCCGTTCCTTTTTTCTCGTGCTTCTCTCTCTCTCTCTCAATACATCCCCAAGTCAAAAGAAAAATTGGCAGGGGAAATTGACGATTCCATTGGTTGATTTGACCTCCGCATCGGCCTCGAATGACGACTATACGCGCGTTTCCATCCCATAAATATTCATCTCATAACCATAATTTTTAAGTTAAACTCTAAGTTGTCAAACTAAGAAGGATAGTTATCAAACCAAAAATCATATATCACTAAAATAAAGTAGAACTTCAAATATAAAGAACTTAAAAACTAAAGTTTCATCATAATATTTCAGATTTTCAAAATACAATCATGAGTTTCAAAGATTAATCTTGTTAAATTACAAAGTTTGTGTGCAAATTTTGAAATAATTTAAAACCCAATTTTCATCTTAAAGTTCAAGGTTCTCTACATAAACCATGAATTTCACTTGAAAACAAAAGATAAAATTCTCAATATAAAAACACAAGTATTCAAATTAAAACAATAAGTTAAAGTAGTATTGAAATTTAATTTTAAAATCTGAACTTTTAAGATCAATACAAACCAGTTGGCGTTGGCGGCGGCAACTAATCAATCAATATTCATTACTTTTGGTCTTAATCGTTGGGTGAAAGTAGAGAAAGGGTAGTAGGTGGTGGTGGTGGTGGTGGTAGTGGCGAAAACCGCAATCGGGGACGAAAGTGACAATCACGAACGAAGGTGGCAAGTATGTAGATTGTAGAGGCGGCGTATTAGGTGGTGGCGGCGGTGAGGTCGTGGGCTGCAAAGACGTGCATAAATCGGCGTTGATAATGAGGTGGTTTGGAGTTGTGGGTGGTTTGCAGTGACGATGAATGAAGATGGTTATTGGGTTTTTACAAATCACAAATTCTCATTTGTGACGGCGATATCCGTCACAAGTTTGTGACGGGTACCGTTTCCTCTCATAAAATACCCATTGAGAGGTGAGTGGGAAGCACATGGGGGTGCCCCACCTTATCCCCTCTCCCTTTTTGTGAGAGGTCACAAGCTTGTGATGGGATTAGCCCGTCACAAGCAAGACTAGCTGTTTACAAATTTCCTTTTTATATAAACCCTCCTTAATGGACTCCTTTTTCCTATTGGGCTCGTCCTATGTTATAGGACGGTCCTATAGGAGAGTTACTATATATATATATATATATATATATATATATATATATATATATATATATATATATAGAAGAAGGATCAAGTGAGTCCACCCAAATTCAATGAGTCCATAAGTCTTCTTTAAGGCCATTGAAAAGATGAGATGAGGGGCTTAGATTGAAGGGAAAAAAGGAAGGGATTAGTGCAAAAAGAAGGTATTAATGCTAATGTAAGACACACTCTCTCTCTACCTCACTAATCCACCTAATTAAAAATTAATTCACTATATAACAATTATTTTCACATCCACTTCTCTCTCATCTCACAAATATCCTTCCTCTAATCTCTCTAAAACCCAAATAATTCAAAACCCAAAAAAATAAAAAATCTCCCCCCAAAAATTCAAAACCCAATTACTTCCCCCACCAGATCCGCGACCGACCACCACGGCCAACCACCAAACCAGCTCACCACCACGGCCACCACCTCCTCTCCATCGACTCCCTCCTTCATGTCCAACAACCTGCCAACCACCTTTGCCGCCCTCACACAGTCGCACCATCCACCTCACCACGACCCCACATCCACAGCCACCAACCACCACCATCCCGCCATCGCAAAAAAAAAAAAAAAAAAAAAGTATGAAACCCCGACACACCAAAACCAACAGTCGACACCACCATTGCCGAAACCACCACCCACCATTGAGGATAAGAGGAGAATGAGGATAAAACCCGTCATACACCCCAACACCAACACCCGCACCACCTTCTGTCACGCCCCACCACCACAACGATAACAACACACCACCAGCCGACCACCCATAGCCACCATTCTCACAACCCGACCACCCATACCAACCATTCTCACAACCTCTCTTTTTTTCAGATCTGGGTCGCCACTAACCACGCACCATCACGCCGCCTTCACGCCGCCGTCACGCCGCCCTCGTGTCGCCTCCCTCCTTTTCTTTTTTTTTTCAGATCTGTGTTTTTGTTTTTCCTTGAGTTTGTGTTTTGTGTGTGTCGTCCTTTGTTGTCGTTGTTTGTTGTCGTTGTTTTTTTTTTTTTTTTTCAACAATAAAGTGTTATGTTTATTATTATTGTTATTATTATTAGATTTAATGTTATATTTTTGTTAGATGTTTTTTTTCAATCTCTCTTTATTAGATCTAGTGTTGTTGATGTTGTTTTATCATGATTTTTATTCTAGATCTAATAAATATATTTATTATACTCATATTTTTTTACATTTACACTCATATTTCTTTACATTTACACTCATATGTCTTTACAATTACACCCATATGTCTTTACAATTACACTCGTATTTATTTACATTTACACTCATAATTTTTACATTTACACTTGTATTTCCTCACATTTACACTCGTTTTTATTTAAATTTACACTTGTATCTCCTCACATTTACACTCGTATTTCTCTTAAATTTACACTTGTATCTCCTCACATTTACACTCGTATTTCTTTAAATTTACACTCATATTTCTTAACATTTACAGTCGTATTTCTTAACATTTACACTAGTATTTCTTTACATTTACACTCGTATTTCTTTACATTTACGCTCGTTAAAATTATATAAATTTGCACTCATATTTTTTGTGGATATGAGTTGGTGGGGAAGGACGATGATGGTGGCGTTTTTTGGTAGTCGGACTAAAGTTTTACTCGTAAAGGACAAAGTTGATGGTGGCGTTTTTTGGTAGTCGGACTAAAGTTTTACTCGTAAAGGACAAAGTTACACTTATAAAGGACCAAATTCACACTCAAAGGACAAAATTTACACTCTAAAACCTTCAAATTGACTAAAAAATTAAATTTACACTCTTAAAATGTTACATTTACACTCTTAAAACATCAAATTTACACTTGTAAAATGTTAAAATTATATAAATTCAAAATTTCCGTCACAAAAAATCAAATTTACACTCTTAAAATGTTACATTTACACTCGTAAAACATCACATTTACACTTGTAAAATGTTAAAATTATATAAATTCAAAATTTCCGTCACAAAAAATCAAATTTACACTCTTAAAATGTTACATTTACACTCGTAAAACACCACATTTACACTTGTAAAATGTTAAAATTATATAAATTCAAAATTTTCGTCACAAAAAATCAAATTTACACTCTTAAAATGTTACATTTACACTCGTAAAACATCACATTTACACTTGTAAAATGTTAAAATTATATAAATTCAAAATTTCCGTTACAAAAAATCAAATTTACACTCTTAAAATGTTACATTTACACTCGTAAAACACCACATTTACACTTGTAAAATGTTAAAATTATATAAATTCAAAATTTCCGTCACAAAAAATCAAATTTACACTCTTAAAATGTTACATTTACACTCGTAAAACATCACATTTACACTTGTAAAATGTTAAAATTATATAATTTCAAAATTTCCGTCACAAAAAATCAAATTTACACTTTTAAAATGTTACATTTACACTCGTAAAACATCACATTTACACTTGTAAAACTCATACAACATTACATTTACACTTCTGAAATCTGAAACTCAAAACTGATTAATTAGGGGCTAGAGAGAGAAAGAAAAATTAATTAGTGTATAGAAATTTGATTAATGGTAATTTTTTTTGGTAATTTTCAATCTCAACCATCCATCTCAATCCAACCATCCACATTTTTTTCCTTTTCTTTTTAATGGCCTTTAATCAAATTCATCTCAACCATCCATTGAGTCCATCCAATGACCCTTAGAGGGACTTATGGACTCAATGACACATGTTGGACTCATTAGAACTCCTATATATATATATATATATATATATATATATATATATATATATATATATATATATATATATATATATATATATATATATATATATATATATATATCGAGAGAGAGAGAGAGAGAGAGAGAGAGAGAGAGGATCTTGTGAGTTTGGTTTCTTATGGTGAGTTGTGAGTTTGTGCTTTGAAATCTTAGCCACTAGATTATATTAGGGATGAATGGTCAAGATCTAATCTTACCTGTCATATAAAATCACTGTCATTACTTATTTTCTCTTTTTTCTAGTGCAACTCTTTTTTTTACTTTAATTTTTTTTCTCTTTTTTTTTTACCTCTTGTTGTTATGCTTTTTTTTTCTACAACTTTGATTTTTTTTTCTCTTATGTTTTTTTTCTATTTTTCTTATTATGTTACCTTTTTTTCTTTTTGTACCAGATTTTTCTTTTACTTGAATTTTTTTACTCTTATTTTTTTTACCTCGTGTTATTATGCTGTTATTGTGTTTTTTTTTACTTTTATTTTTTTACGACTTTGATTTTTTTTCTCTTTTTTTTTACTTCATGTTATTGTGCTGTTATTGTTATTCCGCTGTTATTGTGATGTTATTCTGCTGTTACTTTGATTTTTTTTACGACTTTGTTTTTTTTTCTTTTTTTTTTGTACCACGTGTTATCGTGCTGTTATTCTACTGTTATTCTGCTATTATTGTGATGTTATTCCGGTGTCACTTTTATTTTTTTTACTACTTTTGATTTTTTTCTTTTTTTTTTACCAAATGTTATTGTGCTGTTATTCTGGTGGTATTGTGATGTTATTCCGGTGTCACTTTGATTTTTTTACTCTTTTTACCACATGTTATTGTGCTGTTATTCTGGTCTTATTGTTATTCTGGTGTTATTGTGATGTTATTCCGGTGTCACTTTAATTTCTTATTGTGCAGCAGTAATTCGTTAGGTTGTGCCATATTTGCTGTAATACCTTTGAGGAAATCAAAACAAATAGTTGGGAAATCCAATTTGTTCGAGTTCAAATTTTTGAACCCGAGTGACCGAAGATCCCACCATGTCCTACAAAACATCTGTGCAATATGGTCACATGTATTTTGGAACTCCGGACTTAGACAGAGCAAGTATTCTGTATTCATCAAGAATGTGTGCAGCAAGTCAAGCCTTGCTAAGTGAGTAGCAGTCGAAGTCAACCTTAAGACATTGTTTTCATTAACAACTCATATATAGCTCAATAAACCACCAATACAGCCCGAAACCATACTGTAATTCCTGCAGGTGGTCCTGATATTGTTTCTTATATCCGTAATCTTTTTATCAGCGTAAAATACGATACTTGAAGTCCTGCCAGATGAACAACTAACATGTGAAGCATCAGCAGCAGCCTGAGCAGCTAATACATCAATATGTGTTACAATAGCATATGCTATCCAACTCTCCAATGATTGTTCTGAAGTATAATTAATCATACTTCTGATATAATCCAGCTCTAGGACAATCTCATATCAAACCGTCGCCATCTCGCGTACCTGCTGCTCCGCGCTCTTTCAGTCGAGCCACCAAGCTACCCCCATGATTAATTCGAGTAAGGGTGACTAATTGCAATATTTAGTACTAATTGTATTGCTAATAATGGTAGGCAAGGATCATCGTTGTTAACAATGTACCTGGAAATTTGGATTGCAATAATGGTAGTTATTCATGCAATTAATAATTGTAAAAATACTCAATTGCTTCATTTCCCTCATTGCATGAAGCAACTGAATCATCCACCTTATGGATTGCTTCAAGTGCGAAGATCCATAATCCTGCCATATTTCGTGCTGTTGGAAAAATCCAAGCATTAAAATGGACACCACTCACAAATCAACAATTCAAACATAAACGTAAAAATCATCCTAGTACCTAAATAATCGAGTATGGAGCCGGAGTTGCAACTATTACGTGTTAACCGACTTAGTCTAATTCTCACATGCTAGGATTAAAAATTGGGTGTTGCATTGCATGCATATAATCGACGATATATCGAGTATGAATAATGTCCCTAATCATTAGTAGAGGCCGCTATCGAGGCGGGCGGGATTAGGTGTTCGATCAAAAGAGCTTCCTAATACGTACCCTCACCCCTTACTCCAGATCTATGTGAACATCCGTGTTCATTGGCATCCACGAGAGTCATTATAGACATAGAATGCTAAGGGTAACGATTGCTTGGTGTTCATGTCTCTACTTTGTGTCTTGACATGACACGAGGTATTCGAACGGTTCCAATTTCCCATAAAAATTGGTGGCGACTCCAATAAAATGCAAACGCTTGTTCTCTTCCTCCCAAGCGCCCCCGTGGGCCCCCGCTGTCCACAGTTTGGCGACTCTGCTGGGGATAATACACTTACGTGTAGCCAAGGGTGAAACTTGAACAAGGTTAGGGAATAGTTTGTACAAGACAATTGTCGGTTTTCAAAACTCGGTCTTCCTAGATCGTTTTATTCGGCCTTCCTAGGCCCAACCCAACCCATTCGACCAATCGTCCTGTCTAAACGGTCCTAATTCTTATTTGGGCCTAAGGATGGATAGCGATTGATGTCATCCTTACCATGATGCTTACTTTTGTTTGTATCAAGGGCCTTCAATACTTGAGGAAATGGATTAGGAATCGGCCTTACTCTTGTTTGGTACGAGCCTCTCCACAGACTTCGGGTTTGATGGTTCGGTATGGTAACCCACCCTTTAAACCAAAACCCTTTTAAATGCACTCAGCATACCGTTATAATGCTTGTATAAATGTCCGTACCTTACGTGATCACCATTTCTAAACGAAACCATGACGATTTTTGCAAAAAATCAAAACCCTTTTTTTTTAAAAAAAAACAAGAATTTTCGAAAAAAAAGGCCATTGGATTAGTGCAAAACCCAGTCGAAACTCTGTCCATTTGTCGAGTCAAAATTCGGGCCACAAGTCCATTTCAAAACCTCACTTTGAGTCCACTCCTACAACTACACTATAGTTGACTAGGATACACATTTTCAAAATTTTGTCCTTCCTTCAAAGCTCACTCAACACAAGTGGCACACATCTACTTCACGAGTCAAAACATTTCTTCTTTTAGCAAGTGTGTTAGAATGGCCGATCGTGTTTTGATTCGTCATCGATCTCTTATCCATTTTTCAAGATGCCTGGAACCAGCGAAACAAACCTCCACCAACTTCAAGATGGTAATGATCGAATCCTAGCCGCGCTAGCCCAAATCCAAGTTACCTAAGACCAAGTGCATGATCGCCTTGAGACCATCGAAGGTCGGATCTACGTCGTAGAGGGGAGATTGCCTCCTCATGAAAGTGAAGTAGTAGGTGACTACGCGGATGAATCCAGGGACGAAAATCCTCTCATGGGAATGACTGTAGCTGAGAAAAGACTCTAATACTTAGAGGAGCAATTGATGTACCTTAAAGGGGATGAAATTTATAGGGAGAATAATCGTAAGTATGAGGCCGTCAATTCCAAATTGCCAACCAACTTCAATATGACGGATATCCCTAAATTCAAGGGGCACGAAAACCCTTTGAACCACATCCGTGCCTTCAAGGATTACATGTCTATCAAAGGCATCAAACCCGAGATGTTCTTAAGGATCTTTCCTTCATCTCTTGACACCATCCCAAAGCAATGGTTCTACTCTTTAGAACAAAAGAAGGTCGCTACTTGGGAAGATGCCGCGATCGAGTTTGCTAAGCAATATGCGGATAATGCCGAGATCCAAGTTAACATGCGCACTCTAGAGGTTCTTACCCAAAATGACAAAGAAGGATTCACCGACTTCCTAAGTAGGTGGAGGAAGACTAGTACCCAACTAGTTGAACGCCCGGATGAGGCTACCCTGGTGGAGAAGTTCGTGGACAATCTCAAACCCATTTATGCCAACCATTTGAGGTACCAAAACATCAAAACTTTCAAAGACTTAACCGTACTAGGAACAAGGATCGAAGATGACATCCGTAAAGGGCTCTTGTCCAAAACGGTAGGTCGAGGATATCAAGGCTCAACAAGTCGTTCTTACGGCTCCACTAGCAAGACTGATGAAGTTAACCTTCTCGAGCCATCTAAGAAAAGTGCCCCACCAAGGAAATTCACAAATCTTGGGGACACTTACTCCAACGCTCTAAAAAGGTTAATGAAGCAAGGCAAACTCCAACCCATAGGACCTACTCCCGAACCTGAAAAGAAATCCAAGTTCTGGGACGAGAACTCGTACTGTGAATACCATAGGGGTAAGGGGCATAACACAGAAAAATGCTACAAATTGAAAAATGTGCTTCAAGACATGATTGAAGATGGTCGACTACCAATACCGCCGGGAGGTAAACCCAACAACACTCAGAATCCTCTTGGATTTCTAGTGATTACAAGTGACGAATCTACCTTAGATTGTTCACACCTCATTTCTCCAATTGAAGACGAAATCCATGCAATCGAGAATGAAGGATTCTACTCTACTATCTCCCCTACCATTTCCGACTTCATCACATGGGCAAGGAGTGTGGATAGGCAAGTTTGGGAATTAGAAAATGTGGTGACAACTTTACGTGATCCCAACGCAACACCCAAGGAGCATGTGCCACTAATCTTCTCTCAAAACGCTACTATGCAAGAAATAGTCGCCGTGGTTGATAAACTAGTCGACCAAATCATACGACTAGAAGATGAAATCATGATAATGAGGGAGCTAGCTACAATCAATGGAGTTTGGGCCGATGATGATGAGGACGAGCACCTCATTGAAAACTCCCTAGTCAAAGAAATAATCCAAAATGGAGAACACCAAGATGTGGACCCCCTAACTCGTTCGGGACGTCCATATCAAAACACTACTCAAAATGGTCCAACCAACGTTGTCATACCAAACGATAACGAAGATGACTCCACTGATCATTTGCTCAAGCAATTACAGAAGACAAAGGCTGATCTTTCGGTCTGGCAATTAGTAGCAAGCTCATTCCCACATCGCCAAGCTTTACTGCAAGCTTTGGCCAAACTTAATGTAGCACATAACTCGACACCCGAAGATGTGGTCAACTTGGTCTTCCAAGAATCACCTAAGCTAAGTAATCCTATTACTTTCTCAGACGAAGATTTGCCACCCTTTGGCGCTAGTCACAACTTAGCTCTTTACATCACTGTCATTTGTCTAAAGAAGAACGTGCCAATGACCTTGGTAGATGATGGCTCTGCGGTCAACGTCATACCCCTCAAAACGGCATACAAATTAGGCATGAAAGAGTCGGATTAGACCCCTACCAATCAAGGTGTTCGCGCATATGATGGTACACGACGGAAGGTGGTAGGACTTTCTAACCTAACCATAGCCACAGGGCCAATTGAGCGAAAGGTTAACTTCCAAATAGTGGACATTGAAGCTTCCTTCAACATACTCCTAGGAAGACCTTGGATTCACGCTTCCAAACCAGTGACATCCACCCTTCATCAAAAGATCAAGATCCCACTAAATGGCAAAGTGGTGACGATCACTTCGTCACCCATCAAAGCAATAATCGAAAAGAAGTCGAACAATCAAGTCCTTGAAGATCCAGTATATGAACTTGGGGGCTTCCAAAGCATAAGTGTCATAGAAAGCGAATTGGCACCCTTATACTATGATCCCTACTCCAACTTAGTAGTCAACCACATACTCAAATCCCAGGGATACTTCCCTGGAATGCCTTTGAACCCCATTCGAAGAAACACCTTCGCACCATACAAGGAAGGCAACTCAAAGAGAATACCACTTGGACTAGGGTACAAACCCACTAAAGAGGAGGTTCTCGAGATGCTTGCTCAAGTTCAAAACCGTAAGTACGTAGGAGTCCAAATGCGACCCTATCTCCCTACCCTAAATGGGTACTTTGTTAAAGATGGAAGTCTAGAACTCTTTCACGGATTTCCCGAGCCTTGGCATTATCTCGAGAGGAAGCTAGCCGGAATTGAGATCTTTCACGATTGCTACTTCATCCCTCCAGAAACGGTTCCTACCGTCAAAACCCGTCAAGCACCTTGCTTAGACGAACAAGCTGTTAGTCTATTGTTCGGAGAAGATCGATTCGTTAGAGCCGTGCAGGATGAGATCATTACCATGATACTTCAAGACGATCGCTTCAACCCCACCGCGTTAATCAAAGAAACTAACGCGAGTCAGCAGAAAGGATGGATAAAATCAACCAAGTGGACCAACAATCAAGGAAGACTCTTCAAGCTCACCATTAGAGAAGGAGAGATGTTCAAAGGAGAACCAGAAGACGATGAATTCGAGTCAGTGTCAGAGTCAGAGTCGGAGTCTAGAGAAGTCACTAGGAAGTCTCCTCCTATCGTCATCCCCACTCCCTTTGTTTCTCCTAGCTTAGCCTCGAGTAGTGACAGTAGTTCGGGAAATGTCCCAACCACTGTCCCTTTGCCGCCACTGACCACAGATCAGATGGCTTCTTTGTTTCAACTTTTCTCAAAATTTAACATGAATAAATCAGGTTCTGCTTACTCTTTGTGTTATCTTGAGTGCAATTCTGTTTACGATGATACTGTGGATGACCAAGACCCAGACTCAATCGAAATACCTCCCTACGTAGCCAAAGAAATACTACAGGAAAGGGAAGGGGGACCAGTAATAGAGGACACCGAACCCATCAATGTAGGAACCGAACTAGAACCCCAAGAGCTTAGGATAGGGACTACCTTAAGCTCTACCGAAAGGGCCGATTTCATAGACCTCCTAAACGAGTTCAAAGACGTCTTCGCTTGGTCCTACAAAGACATGCCAGGGATCGACAGGGATATCGCCGAACATAGAATCCCGATTAAGCCAGGTTTCAAAACTGTATAACAGAAGCTTCGACGAATGAGAACGGAGTGGGCTCTCAAGATTAAGGAAGAAGTTTATAAGCAATTCAAAGCCGGGTTCATCAAAGTTTCCGAGTCTTCTGACTGGGTAGCCAACATAGTACCTGTACCCAAAAAGGATGGGAGAATCCGTGTTTGTGTTGATTTTAGGGACTTAAACAAAGCAAGTCCTAAAGATGACTTCCCTCTACCACACATCGACATATTGGTAGATAATACTGCAGACCACGCATTACTATCCTTCATGGATGGATATGCGGGTTATAACCAAATCAATATGGCCATAGAAGATATGCATAAGACCGCTTTTGTCACTCAGTGGGGAACCTATTGTTATACGGTAATGCCGTTTGGGTTAATCAATGTCGGAGCTACATATCAACGCACCGCAACTACACTCTTACATGACATGATGCACAAAGAAGTTGAGGTATACGTAGATAACATGATTGTCAAATCCAAAGATAGAGAGGGGCATATTGCGAACCTTCGCAAATTTTTCGCAAGGCTACGAAAGTACAACATGAGGCTCAATCCTCAGAAATGCACATTCGGAGTAACGTCTGGCAAACTCCTGGGATATGTCGTTAGCCAACGAGGTATAGAAATAGACCCTTCCAAGATCAAGGCTCTAATCGAAATGCCACAACCTCAAACAGAAAAAGAAGTCAGAGGATTCCTAGGGAAAGTGCAATATATAAGTCGATTCATATCGAAACTCACCATGATTTGCGAGCCTATCTTTAAGAAGCTCAAGAAAACGGACCACACCATGTGGGATGATGATTGGCAAAAGGCATTCGACCGAATCAAAGAGATATTGGCTAAACCACCAGTGCTCATGCCACCTCAACGAGATCAACCTCTTAGTTTATATCTCACAGTAACCGAAACAGCCATGGGTGCCATGCTAGCTCAAACCGTAGGAAGTGAAGAAAGGGCTATCTACTACCTTAGTAAGAAGTTCTTGGAGTACGAGTGTAAATACTCACAACTCGAAAAGACATGCCTCGCTCTTGTGTGGGCAACGAAGAAGCTACGCCATTACATGCTTAGCTATTCCATCAAAATATACTCCAAAATGGATCCAGTCAAATACCTCTTCGAGAAACCCGTCCTCAAAGGACGCCTAGCAAGATGGACTTTGATGCTCTCAGAATTCGATCTCAAATACGTGCCTCTGAAAGTTATAAAAGGTCGCGCCGTTGCCGAATTCTTCGCAGAAAATCCCATCAATGATGCACAAACAATAGATACTTGGTCATTTCCAGACGAGGATATACTTCAAACTGATGTAGACTCCTGGGACCTATACTTTGATGGAGCACCAAACTTAAGAGGATTTGGAATAGGAGTGTTGCTCATTTCTCCTGAAGGCGAGCATACACCAATCTCTGTCAAACTCGACTTCGAGGTGACAAATAACGCTGCAGAATACGAAGCCTGTCTAATTGGACTATAAGCGGCAGTGAGCTTAGGCATTAAGAACCTCCGAGTACATGGGGATTCATCCCTAATCATCAATCAAGTAACGGGATCTTGGAAAATTCGAAGCGAAAGCCTAGCACCTTATCAAGCCAGAATAGACCAAGTTGCCCAATTCTTTGATCATGTGACCTATCTACACCTACCTCGGGAAGAAAATCAATTTGCAGATGCTCTTGCAAAACTCGCATCGTTGATCAATATGCCAGATGACATGGTGGAAATGCCTTTATGCATCGCACGATGGTCAGAGCCAGCTTATGTCCACCAAATCACCAATGAAGAGGAAATCGCACAGGAACCCTGGTTCCAAGCAATCCTGAATTTCAAGATCAACAGTACCTATCCACCAGATATGGACAAGAGGGGACAACGTGCTATACGCCTATTAGCTTCCCAATACGTTCTCATGCAAGGAGAGTTATACAAAAGAACACCTCTTGGTGTAATCCTACGTTGCCTTGATCATTCACAGGCGCAGAAAGTGATGGAGAAGTCCACGATGGAGAATGCGGTCCTCACATGAGTGGGCCCATGATGGCAAAGAAAATCACACGTTTGGGGTATTACTGGACCACAATGGAATCCGATTGCATCAAATACGTAAGACATTGCCACAATTGCCAAATCTTCGGGAATGTACAACACGTCCCTCCTTCATTGCTCTATACGATGACATCTCCTTGGCCATTTTCTGCCTGGGGAATTGACATAATTGGGAAGATAACCCCAGCCGGAACAGGAGGTCACTGTTTCATCCTGGTGGCAATCGACTATTTCACCAAGTGGGTAAAAGCGGCTTCCTACACTAGTCTCACTGCTAAAAATGTGGCAAAGTTCATACAAAACAACATAATCTGTCGATACGGTTGCCCACATGAGATCATTAGTGATAATGGATCACATTTCCAAGCTGAGACTGAGCAATTACTAGCCAAGTACAAAATTAGGCATCACCACTCTTCGCCCCATAGACCACAGACTAACGGCGCGGTAGAGGCAGCAAACAAGAACGTTGTCACAATTCTCAAGAAAATGATTGACAACTATCGAGATTGGCCAAACAAGATACCCTTTGCTTTGTGGGGATATCGTACATCATCATTAGGGACGCCCACCGGGCTACTCCTTTCTATTTGACCTACGGCATGGAAGATGTACAGCCAGTCGAGCTAGAGATACCATCCTTGCGTATTTTACTCGAAAGTCAAATCCCAGAAGCCGATGGGAAGAGGGATAGATATGAAGAACTCATCCTCCTGGATGAACGTAGGCTACGCGCCTTACATAATGTCCAAACATATCAAGCACGTATCAAACGCGCTTTCAAAAAAAGGGTTAGGCCAAGAAACATCAAAGAAGGAGACTTAGTACTCAAATCGGTTAGAGCTCTTTTACCTGTTGACCCACGAGGAAAATTCAAACCTAATTGGGCCGGACCATTTCTAGTCAAGTCCATACTTCCAGGGGGTGCGGTTAGAATCACGGACCTAGATGGGAATGAGTTTTCAAACCCAACAAACCTTGACCAACTAAAACGGTACTATGCCTAGAATAGGAACAAAAACGCGACTCGCGTAACCTCACGTGTCGCTCTTGTGGCACTAAATAAACGGCCCCTGGCCAAGCTGAAATAAGCTAATGTCACTTTGCTCTTGCATCTTGACAATTTGTCATCCTCATATCATCAAATAAACTAAACTGCACCTTCAGAGTAAGCAAAAGCTCATGCTTATTTTCTAAGTTCATTACAAGCTCGTGCTTAGAACAATTATTCTTTTACATTTGCTCGAACTACGCGCAAGGGTTTGATTTCATTTTTAATGAATACGTAGGCAATCCTTCACAGGATACAACCCATCATTATTTTAAAATGTAAATAGAAGGACATTTGCATTGCATTTGGAATTCGACAAGAATAATAAATAGAAAAATCACAACGGTTTCATAACCATTTAACCTTTTTTATTTCATTCATTTTCTAGTAATAGTAGGCTACATAATAAAAATAAAAATAGGCTAGGATTCTAAAAACCCACCTTTTTATTACAATAATAATAATAATAATAATAATAAATAATAAATAAAGACTCGGGCTATTCTTCCATCTTCCCTTTGCCCTTGTCATTCTTGTCATATTTCTTGTCACGACCTCGAGCCGGACGCTCTTGCGCCACTTCAGACCTAATCACCAACGGTCTTTCTCGAGGCCTAGACTTCCCATTCTTGTCAATCACTTTATCCATGATAGGAGAGGTCTTCGGTTTCTTCGAAGGATGAACAACTCGAAACCCGGCTTCCTCCTCTCCCTCGGTCAGATGCTTCTCTTTCTCCTTCTCCACCTTGCGTAGCTTGTAGTCAACAGGCTCGCGCTTCCTCAATCTCTCGCGCTCTTCCGGAGTAGTAGCTTTCCTCCATCGTAGATAGGAATCCGACACCCATAAGGCATTAGCAGAAGAGTTCAAGAACCATACGTTTCTTTGGGCCCATTTAATGGCCCACTCCCTTCGGCTCTCTGTAGTAAGCGCCACGGCAGTCTGCGGGACGGTATCAAGCTTCGGGATCGTCTGTTTTAGTCCAACCTGTCTCATCAGCCTTTTCGGGAAGATGCACACCATAAATTCCAAGCCAGGAATGCGCACAGATCGGGTAGGATCCAAAGAAGACACTCCATTGACAGATTTGAGGTGCCACCACGGTACAATCCACCTGATCAAAGGGCCATCATCACTCTTCAGTTTGTTCTCCCAATAATTGCAGACTCGGGTGAAGTCCACCATGTACAGCCTGGTCCTCATCGCAATTGAACGAGCATGATAAGAAGGAACATGAACTGGGGGCTCGATCAATCGAAGCCGTTCCATAAGCTAGACCTACCAAAAGCAGGTATTAGACATCGGAAAAAAAAAAAAAACGAAAAGCGAAAAACGAAAAAAAAAACGAACGGAAAAAAAAAAAAGAAAAAAACGAAAAAGAAACAAAAAAAAAATGTTCTTTTACCTGCAGAATGACGGGACTTCCCAAATACGGTAGGTCGCGATTGGCTTTCCTATTATCCAAGCCCAACAGGATCTCTCCAAGACATAAACAAGCTGGGCTCCTACGCAGCTCCATTTGCTCAACAAGGCCCAGAAGACGGGGATCACCTCTCAAGTCTTCATCAACATGCCCTTGGAAGACATATACATGCAACAAGCAAAATCCAAATGCCCTTCGCCTAGCAACATAAGAAACGGTGGGGTCGGCCCTGTTAATAAAACGGTCAATGAAGTCCAACATTCGCACTCCCTTCGAAGTCACCAGACGGTCCACCTCAAGTCTAGTCAATCCAAGCAAGTCTCTGAATTTACTCTTGTGCCCTTGCGAAGTAGAGGGAATAGCAGGCAAGTGTTCGGGGTCCCACCCACCAATCGCAGCAATTTCTTCAGGAAATGGGCAAATATCGCCTCCAGGGAACGCAAAAACATGGTAATTCGGGTCCCAATAATCAAGACAAGCATCCAAGAATGGTTTGACAACTTTGATAAGCTTCAAACTCAACAATGATCCAAGATTATAGGCGCCCATATCATATTTCTCCATATTTGAAAATTCGTTGGTCCATTCTTTTAAGCGAATCTCCAAAGTATTCATGATGAAGAGATTATTTTGAGAATTTTATGTAATAAGGCGAAGAAGAGACGGAAGAATTGTGTGAATAAAAGCTCTATCGACGTCTCTATTTATACTAAAATCTGTTTCCAAAAAATCCGCCAGAACAGAAACACCTAGGAACAGGCGCAGCACCTGCTGCGCCTCTTCAAAGGGACGCAGCTCATGCTGCGCCTCTTCCTCAGCTAAGTTTCTGTGATTTTTCCGCGTTGGATCTCTCCTAATTCCGTGATAAATAATTTCCTATTCCTACGGGTTATTATTTTGGTAAATACGTAGAAGTTACCATATTTCGTGTTTCCTAATTCCGCGGGCACGCATTTCGAGACGACATCGACATTTTCGTCATTTTACCACACTTGTACATATTCATTTTAGGAAATAATTCTCATTTTAAATATAATTCATTTTAACAAATAATTTTCATTTTTATAATTCATTTTAGGAAATAACTCTAATTTAAATTTATTTCACTTCTTTCATTTCTTTTTAATCATTTCATTTCTAACTTATAGGTTTCTATTTTTTTCTTTTTTTAGGGGTAACCTTCCCTACCGTCCGGTCATTTCCGGCAAAATTTTTGCATTTTTGCGTGCTTTTGAGTCATCCGTTTTGCGCTAATTCAGGCCATGTGTATATACAAATGTATGTTTTGCGTGATTTCTATGTAAATTTCGGCAGCATGATGGCATAAACCGTCATCTACCAAACCTGTTCAAAGCTAACCTGCAGATACAAGCAACACAACCCAGCAGCAAAGGCACTCAGGCCATCTCATATACAACCAAAAAAAGGGAAATGTACAACAAACTGGGGGCTCGAGCCCCAAACAAAGTCCGGAATGTTCAAAATGAAGGTCTGAAATGTACAAATGTGCAAAATACGGCCAACAAACAAACAAAAACTACACAAAGCTATTGCTGGTCGCCCTCCAGCTCTGCAACTCTTGCCGCAAGAGCAGCAATCTCGGCGTCTCAAACCCCGAGCTCCCTCAACAAGCGAGATGTCTCCTCCCGAGACTGAGCTAACTCTCGCTCCAGCTCGCGGTCCCCCTGTAAACAACAAATTGGCTCATGTCAATCATTTCAAGCAATTACAAGAAAAGTTGGAAAATCAAAAATTCAAAAATGAAACAGGCACAAGGTTCCTACCTGACGGCCTCGACCGCCGACAAGTGCCTCGACGACAGTAGCTCGCAGACGGTTGGCCACCCTCCATAACGCCACGAACCGAGACGGCGCAACCTGCATTTTCAAAAAGAAGTTCTCAATAATTGAATAAATTCAATCAAATGTGTTCCTACACAAAAATTATGCAAAATCAGAGGCTCACCCTCCGAATCAGATGCTGCCAGTCGTCCAGGCCAGCATCCGTCACAGCCACGTCAAAGTCACGTAGCTTGGAGATCGTCGTCCTCCCGGTCACGTCAGTGTACTCGAGGGTCTCGAGGTACTCTGGGGGCTCGATGCCCGCCGCCTCAACCTCCAGCAAAACAAAATATTTCCCATTAATCGATGATCCTTCATCATATTTCTCAAAAATCAAGTAAAAAGAAGAGTAAAAAATGCTCACCACTACCGGCCAGTACGCCAACCTCCCGTAGAGGAACGCCGAGTAGACCTCGCCAGGTAGAAGGAGGGCGTCACCACTAGCACCAGCCAAGTCGGCCTCCCTCTCTGCCTCAGAAGGCTCCCTGAACATCGTCCTAGGAGGGTCGATGGGAACCGTCAACACGTCCCGAGAGCACTGACGAGCCAAACGCTCGCCCAAGTACCACACAGGACCCATCGACGTCCTCAACAGCAGCCGACTCGAGATCCTAGGTCGAAGGACCTCAGCCACAAAAGGAGGCGCTCCAGCGTACTCCGCCCAAGGCCTGGGCACCCACTGGGACAAGATAAACAAGGGATCATTCTTATGATCAATTTAAAAGCAATGAAGAAGCAAATGGCTATAAGTGAGATGCTTACGCTGTCTAGCTGAAGAGCGTTCACGTCCTGCCGGTAGACACCGTGAGAAGAACGCTTGCTCTTCGTCCTGCACATCACCCAATCCCTCACCACGGGATAGGCCTTCTCCAGCGGCTCCGTCCTCTTGCGCGCGAGGCCCGGAAAGTAGGAGTACACCCACGCCTGTGAAGCAAGATGGTCAATAACGATCTTTCGTGATTTGATAAGGAAAAGAATTGATTTTAGTCTAAATGAGGGTTCATACCTCTAGCAGTAGTCCAGGTCCGACAGCGCCAGGAGAAGTCCCCTTCTCCATCAACTCCGGACGAACCATGGCCCTCATGAAGCGGATGAGGACCGCAAAACCAGCAGTGACCCAGTCCCAACGCCCTAGGGAGCTCAGGTCATAAAGGAAGGGAAGAAGCTTCGTCGACAGCCTCTCTCCCTTGTCTCCGAGGTAACTCGAAGACAGAAACCACCAGAGCCACAAACGAGCCCTCTGCTAAGCTGTACAGGAGGAGGAGCCGTCTCTCTCCCGTCAATCGTCACCAGCGCCGGGATCTTTCCCGCAAAGTAGTCTTGAACGTAGGAGCTGGGCACCAAACTCGGCATTGTGACAGCCTTCGGCGACAAGTTCCAACCGATCAACCTCCTAGCCTCGGCCGAGTCCACCCTCATAGCAGTCTCCGGCCACTCCACAGCCTCAGACCCACACGGCAGACCAAAAATCATGCCGTAGTCCTCCAGAGTGACCTCCCACCTCACCAAAAGGCATGTGAAACGTGGAAGTCGTATCCCAGAATCGGTCCAAGAAAGCGCGAACTAGGCTGAGGTTAGCCCGCAGCTTCCTATTCGCGATATCCCTCCAGGCCTGCACCAAGGCGCCGAACGCTCCACGTTCGATCATGGCGCGCTCCTCCGCCGACAGCCGCTCGTAGCACTCCATCGCTGTCGTGTAACCCGAGAACGACCTGATGTTTCCGGCCTCCTATTATGATTTGAAGCAAAAACTATCTTTAGTTTTGAATTAAAATTGGAAGAGATATGAACAAATAAATAAAAGAAGATGAGTGGTGAGTAGTGAATTCCTATTTACCAAACTCTTCACCGTCCTGTAGGACAGGTGACCCTCTACAGCCCAAAGCAGGTGCCTACTCTCCCAGGTCTCAGCCCACGCGGGAGATCCCCTCAGCTGACGACATCCTCGTCCAACGTTGGCCCGCCTCGGGGCCTCCTCCTCCTCAACAGCCTCCTCCTCATGGACCTCGTCCCCAGCAGCCATCACCGCAGCGGTGAAGGCCTGCTCCAAAGCCTCCTCGATAACAGCAGTATCTATCTCCATGGGAGCCCTCCCAGAAGTAGAAGCCTCATCACCTGCAACATTAAAGCAAATTTAGGCCGCGTCACGTGACAGCGAGCCTTGGTTAAGGGATTTTCGAGCCTTCGGAAGCCCTGAAATTGCTCTTTTCTCGCCATCTTTGGCCATATTCTCACAAAACCGATCACTCATGTGGTAATTTGGGTCAAGTCAAGCCTAATTTGAAGCCTATTTCCGGGTTCGAGTTGAAATTGCGGCAGCATTTCGTTATAACGGCAATTATGCCCTAGAAAAGTGTCCTGAAAGAGCTGTCACAAACCAAAACTCCGAGATGATAGGAAGTTTACCCATCATCCAAGGATCCCAAATATCAAGTTTCATCGCAAATGGGAAATCCTAAGGCTATTTTCGAAGCAATTTACGGTTTAGCTGTGAAACCGTCTCAAATTCACTCAAATGCTCAAAACTCAACGAAAATTCGAAACAAATACATGGTTATGTTCCTTATACTACCAATTATCCATTTCTAATACCAATTTTACAAGGCAAATGCATTTGGGGGAAAAGCCCCAAATTTTCGATTAATTGGGTCATAAACCCTAATTTTTTTCGATCCAAAATTGAACAAATACAGAAGATTAATGCAAGAATGAGACACATACCTCGATTAGTCATGATTAATGCAAGCTTTTGGATCAAACCTTGGCAGAAATGGTTAAGATTTGGGAGAGAAAAGGAGGAATTTGTGTTTCGAAAAAATGAAACAATCCCTCTGTTTATCGCGTTTTTACGCAGAAAAGCCGCCTTTAGGAACAGACGCAGCAGGCGCTGCGCCTATTCCAAGAGACACAGCTCTTGCTGCGCCTCTTCCTGGTGTTCCCTCCATACGAGTTTTCAAAAATTCGTTATGAGTTCGTTATTTGTGGGCCCATCTTTGATGCGCCTCTTCCCCGATGCTATTTTACCCTTTTGGTCCGTTTGACGATTATCTCTCATTCCGGCCCACATTTATAAGCCAGCAGCAGACTATTACACGTTATTTATCGCTTCCATGACCTTACTTGTCACAACGAGCAGATATTCCTTCACAGGTGTTTCGACACGCCTTCATTATATTTCCCCAACGAGAGTAAGCGGATAGACTTTCCCTCTCGAGACATGGAGATTAATTCCCGATTATGTTCCCCAACGAGAGTAAGCGAATAGACTTTCCCTCTCGAGACATGGAGATCAACATCAGCCCCTATTTCTTCCGAAGTTGGTTCGAAGCTGAACACGAACAGATTTCTCCCAGCAGTTCCCGCCCGTGTCCTGCTACTCACAATATTTCTTGTTTCCCCTCGGAGTGCGACGAAGGTGTCGTTCTCCAGAAGTTCCTAAACCAATAGAGTTCCTATACTCAAGCTTTAGTTACCCTTAAGTTAAACTTATATTTGACCTCCTTCCCGTCGATGCTTTCCTTTAGGGCCCCACACCCTAACACCAATCCTTATATATCTTTTAGGTCTTACCCTTAGCTCCTGCGCTTACCCTTTAGCTCCTATGCACCTCCAGAAGCATCTCGAGAAGAAGTCTCAGGTATGATCTCTTCTTATGGCTGGCGATCCTCCTTACGTAGTCTAATGGACTTTAAACGACCCTCCCCGATAGTCGACAGACTCTAAAATGTTCCCGACAACAGGTCCTTGGTTCAGACCCCTTGAGCCGCCTCGCGTCGCCATAGTCGTCAGGTTGTAATCTTCGATTGACCTGATGGCTATACTTTGACTTTCGCCTTGTCCAAGCCTCAGTCAAAGTGGGGGCTCTGTAGATACCTCATTTCTGCACCCCTCGCAAACCACCCGGTGATGATTGGGCCGCATGTTTGGTGCGCGGAACGATTTATGACAGTTCGTAAGTTTATCGTCAAGTGATTGCTCAAATACTAATGTCTACCTCTTAGTTGTCATCTACGTGCCGATACGGTCGTTTTGACAGTAATTAGAGTACATTTGGAGTCCGGGCCTAAAACCGTCTTCATTTTCTGATAACCGTTAAATCCCGAGTCAGAATGTTCTGGAATGTTCCGGATATTTTTATTCCATATTTTATAATATTTCACAACCTTTTATCCTTTGGTAAACAATTTCCCGTAATATTCACACAAGATATTAAGGAAAACCGAATTATTCCGTCCTTCTATAACTCAAACACGGAAATCTTTCTTCCGCAGGAGGAAACCACTTGGGAACAGACGCAAGCAGTGTCTGCGCCTCTTCCAAGAGACGCAGATGGGCGCGCCCTCTTCCCAGTCCTTTCTCGCGTAATTTTCGTATCTTTTTTATATCTTTTCGAGATTCACTTCCAAAGACTCTCCGAAACCCTAATTCCTTCACGTGATTAGTATAAATAGGAGCCTTCGCTCCTCATATTTCTCACGCGAGTGTCCGCCCTCCTCTTCTCCTTCTCTTCTCCCTTTGCATTCTAGACCTTTGTTCTTACTTTTTGGCGTCTACGTGCTTGAACATTCGACCACGTAAGCTCGGATCCTTCTGAGTACCAGCCTCGTTTGCATGACCGACCAATTTGACCAAATCCACAATCAATCAACTTAATTAATCTAATCTTTTTCCTCTTACGAGGGCACTTTCGTCTACATTCGAGTCGAGCATCGCTAATCGATAACTTAGTCCTTCTCGTTTCGTCAAACATGTAAGTCTGAGGGTGTAAATCTCTCTTTTTATTATTGTTCTTTTATCTTTTTGTATCAATTGTAAGATTTATGTCGAAAATATAATTAAAACCGATTTCTAAAACCATGCTTTAAAACCCTTTTTACGGATTACCAGAAGATGACCGTCAAGAAAAGACGCAGCAACCACTGCGCCTCTTCGAAGGAGCGCAGTTCCTGCTGCGCCTCTTCGTGAGGCTGCCGTAGTTCCTGCTTCCTTTCTTCTTCCTTCGTCCTCTGTAATTCGTTTGCCTTTTGTTTGTTTTCGTTTTGTTTCCGTTAATTCTTTGATACGATAGCATAATTATCTCACATGTATATTATTCATCATCATTAACATGTTTTATTCATCGTTAAATCCGACTTAAATCCCTTATAATCTCATATTTGCGGGTTTTCGTCATTAAATTCAATCCGGGTTGTAGGAATTCAATTTGTTCATATTGAGTTTCTGGAATTCGACCTTTGATATATTTTCATCTGTCTATTGTCGTTTTCGTCATTAATTTGTCATTAATTCATCATGTTTAACCTATTTTGTTCACCCATGTCACTAATCAATCATTCGTTCATGTAAATAATTCGTAATATTCCGTCTCATCCATGTTTATCGCTTTTATGACCATCTATCACATGTAAATAACTTGTTAATCACTTCCATCCGAGTAATATATATTAATCTAACCATTAAAATCACCAATTAATGTTAACGATTTGCAGTTCCGGCTTCACAGCCAGAACTCACCCTTGGAACAGACGCAGCAACTGCTGCGCCTCTTCTAGAGGGCGCAGCTCTGCTGCGCCTGTTCCAGGTTGATTTCTGTCTCTGAACTCCGTTGTTGCTTGACCTAGTTTAATTAGTTACGTATTTAATTGACTATTAACCGTATTATCACCTACTGATCTGTTCGTTAATTTATTCTTTCATTCTTTTTCTCAAATTATCCGTTTTAAAGGTATTTTCGACATAAATCGCTAAATCCAATGTAATTATTGTAAATTTCTATTATTGTATTATTTATCGCATTTGTATGATTTATTTACATGCTTTCATATGTAATTGAGCATTAAATCCTACTTTGACATTAATTGTATGCTAAATTACGTGTTAACCGACTTAGTCTAATTCTCACATGCTAGGATTAAAACTTGGGTGTTGCATTGCATGCATATAATCGACGATATATCGAGTATGAATAATGTCCCTAATCATTAGTAGAGGCCGCTATCGAGGCGGGCGGGATTAGGTGTTCGATCAAAAGAGCTTCCTAATACGTACCCTCACCCCTTACTCCAGATCTCTGTGAACATCCGTGTTCATTGGCATCCACGAGAGTCATTCTAGACATAGAATGCTAAGGGTAACGATTGCTTGGTGTTCATGTCTCTACTTTGTGTCTTGACATGATACGAGGTATTCGAACGGTTCCAATTTCCCATAAAAATTGGTGGTGACTCCAACAAAATGCAAACGCTTGTTCTCTTCCTCCCAAGCGCCCCCGTGGGCCCCCGCTGTCCTCAGCTGTCTTCTTAGAAAGTGAGTTTATTTCTAAGAGACAGAGTGGGAGAAATTTTGAACTTAATGAAGTTCAAGAGACACAAACCGAAATAGAGACAAATGGAGAAGCACGTGAAGACGTTCCTTCGTCATCTAATTCGGAAGTTGTTCCTCAATTGAGGAGGTCGGGTCGAGAAATTCGTCATCCTGATAGATACGTGGGACTTATCGAAGAGGATGGGAGTCTTGATGTGTTGCTTCTAGAAAGCGACGAACCCGCTACCTACAAAGCTTCAATCTCTAGTCCTAATTCAGCTTTTTGGCTTCAAACCATGGAATCCGAAATTAGTTCTATGCATGAAAATCAAGTCTGGAACTTGGTGAATTTGTCTGAAGGAGTGAGACCTCTTCAATGCAAATGGATATTCAAAATAAAGAATGGCATAGAAGGACATGATGATGTCTACAAGGCTAGGCTTGTTGCAAAGGGTTTTACCCAAGTTCAGGTTCTTCACTATGATGAAACCTTTGCTCCTGTAGCCATGCTAAGATCTATTTGGATATTATTAGCGATTGTTGCATTTCATGACCATGAAATATGGCAAATGGATGTAAAGACCGCTTTTCTAAATAGGCATTTAGAAGAGGAGGTGTACATGTTACAACCTGAAGGTTTTGTAGATCCGAAAAATCCTAACAAAGTATGCAAGCTTAAGAGATCCATTTATGGTCTTAAGCAGGCATCTAGAAGCTGGAATCATCGATTCAATCATGTTATAAGAGAAAATGGTTTTACTCAAAGTGTTGAGGAACCATGTTTATACATGAAGTTCAGTGGGAGCAATGTTGTGTTCCTAATATTGTATGTGGATGACATACTACTTATTGGAAATGATATTCCAATGTTAACCTCCGTCAAGGAGTATTTGGGAAATTATTTCCAAATGAAGGATTTAGGAGAAGCACAACGCATACTAGGTATCCGGATCTATAGAGATAGACCCAAAAGGATATTGGCATTGAGTCAAGAATCTTATATTGAAAAGATTCTTCGACGTTTCAGCATGGAAAAGTCCAAGAGACACTTAATTCCTATGGGTAGTGGAATCATTTTGAGCAAGTCTCAATCTCCTTCCAAACCTGAAGATGTTGAACGCATGAAGTTGATTCCTTATACTTCCGCTGTTGGATCAATCATGTATGCCATGATATGCACTCGTTCGGATGTCTCTTATGCTTTAAGCATGACTAGTAGATATCAAGAGAATCCAGGTGAGAGTCACTGGATAGCTGTGAAGAATATCCTTAAGTACTTGCGAAGGACTAAGGATTCTATCTTAGTGTTTGGAGGTGACTCCGAGTTATGTGTTAAGGGTTACACAGACTCGAGTTTTCAAACAGATAGAGATGATATGAAATCCCAGGCTGGATTTATATACATGCTCAATGGTGGTGCCATAAGTCGGAGAAGCTTTAAAGAAGTCGTGATTGCGGATTCTACTACGGAGGCTGAGTACGTTGCAGCATCAGAAGCTGCCAAGGAAGCCGTGTGGATTAGGCAATTCATGGAAGGGCTAAAGGTAGTTCCCACCGCCAAAGATCCCATCACAATCTTCTGTGACAATAGTGGGGCGATCTTTCAAGCTAAAGAACCCAAGTCTAGCAATAAGTCTAGACACGTACTTAGAAAATTCCATGTAATTAGGGATTTCGTTGAAAGAAAGGAAGTAGCGATTTGTAAGGTTGGAACAGATGACAACATAGCTGATCCTTTGACCAAACCTTTATCGCAAATAAAGCATGACCATCATGTTGTAACCATGGGTCTAAGGCGTATGCCAAATTTGTATTAGATTATAAGATATGAAATGAAAAATCTGAGTTTTTGGTTCATTTATGATAATCGCATTTGTCGTTTGAGTTTATTTATACAAACTCGTTTATTTATAACCTTGTTCTATCCAAATGGGTTGTGGAGACAAATTGAACCCCATTAAAGTGAACTGGATTAACATGGTATATGCCCCTAGTTACTTATATGATGAGGTGACGTCTCGAAGTGACTAGAGTGTGATGCGATTGATGGCAAGTTCAAGTGCCATAGAGTCATATGGGATGACTAGTCGATCACATAGGCAGACTGTATGGGACACTCTGTCGGGCAGTGACCGCTTATAGAGTTCTGGTAATTCATAAAGCCTGGTCCTGGCAAGAGCTACTATAGTATTCTTATGAGTCAATTCTTTTTACTAGAGACTATTTGCCCAAGTTGGCACAACTTCTAATTAGCTTTGATTTATACTCTACGATTTCACAAATGAGGTCAAACTGGGTATATTTTGGGTTATGATGGACTGTGGCTGAACGAAGGGAATAGGGCGATAGGAATTGTCCACCCATTGTCAGGGTTATTTGAAATCTCAAGGCCACTCGAGGAGTAGTTAACTGGAAATGCGTGGCCACGCTCGGAAGGTATCTATGGCAGATAATTCCGATCAGACAGTTACTCTTCAGATTGAGGAAACCACTCAAGATATGATCAAGTGTCAGTACGACCTGCAAGACATCTTGCATTTAGTGGGAGATTGTAATAGGACAAGAGAATTGGTGACGCACACATGTCTCGGATAAGTGGGAGATTGTTGGGAAATGTGTCCTCAACAATAGTGCGATCACATGATTTAAATATCATAATTAAATCTCATACTAAGAATACGTGAGGGATGATTCTTTATATAGTCGACTGACTGTTATTAATCGGTAATGATTGGCTAACTAGAGTTTGACATTACTGTCGTGTGACGGTGGTCGTCAGTTGATCCCTTTAGGTCACACCTATAGGATGAGGCCCAAATAGATATTTAATTAATTGTATGTGATACAGATTAATTAATTCCTTAATTATGGGAGTGCAATTTTACGTCTTATTGTAATGTGATTAAATAAGATTTAATTTAGTAATTAAGTGTTAAATTACTAAATTAGTTGAGGTATTTTATAAGTTTTGAAGTAGAGGTATTTAGTTATTTAAAGTTACAAGAAGTTGTAATTTTAACTAGCTAGTAATTATAAGACCCATTATATATTGATATAATGGTAGTATACTACTCATATAGTGGAGTGTATGTTATATTATTAGTTGTAATGTTTAAGTATTAAATGATAACATTAATAATTAATTATGTAAGATAATTTAACATATGACTTATAAGCATTTGTGGGACAAATGACAAAAGGAAAAAATGGACCAAAATGGCTCCATTATTTCGGTCATATGGAAGAGCAAAAGATGCTCTTTTGTTTTTTGTTGGTTTTGATTAAAGGGTGATTGTGACACAACATACAAGCTTTAATCATACCTATATCTTACACTACTCTACCTAGACTATGAAAAAGAGTAAAAACAAAAGCAAAAATATCCCCCCCCCCCCCCCTCTCCCCCTATGGAAGGGGCCACCGGTTTTGGCTCCTTAAAATGAGCATTTGTTGCTCATTTTTCTTCTTCTAGTTTTGCTTGTTTTCTCTCTAAATTTCCCACACATGCAAATTGCTAAACACTCTCACAAATACTAATACACTCAATCTATTACTAGAAGTAGTAATACTACAAATATTAGTATTATTAAGGTTATATTTCTACTACATATCTAGTTAATATTAGTAGGAATTTTTGGGATTAATCTTGGGTGCAACTTATTAGAGTGTCTTCTATACTTGGAGTCTTAGGAGGATCATCCATCATATTTAGCTCAAGAACAAGTGAAGGAAGGTGACCTTACTTGTGCCCATATTTTCGAACCATCTATCAATGTGAGGAACATTGTTTTTCCTTATAAATCTTTCATTTGGTTATGCATGCACTATATCTAAAGAACAAATAATTAAGAAGTTAATTAGTTCACTATTAGAGGAGTCTAATAATAGGTATATAAACCTAACACTTTAGTCCTTTGTTTTGCATATTCTTTGAGGTTTTGTTTCCTTGGTAGGAGAGGAGTGCAAACCTTGCATTTTCATGGCAAAATAGAGCTAAATTGATCGAATCTAATGACCAAGCATCAAAGAGAAGACAAGACTAGAAGGCCTTTGTAGATAATGTAGTAGATGGGCAATGATGAAGAAGATCCTTGCATCCCCGACAAAATCCCGGAGGATTGTTGGAAGAAGAAAAGAAGAAAAGGAAGCTGAGCTAAGATCCGCTCGTCTCACCCATCGGGACCCCCGTCCAGCAGCTCCCCAAGACACTTGTCCAAACCACCAGGCCGCTCGTCCATAAGCTCCCCAATCCGCCCGTCCCGACCCTTGGACGCTCGGATTGTCCTCCAGAGAGACACGTCCTCTTCTTCCTTCATTCGAGATGCGCATATTTTTGGAAGACTAGCTAAAAGGAGACCCGCATCTTTTCTTGAGATGAGTGATTCCTTAAGGACTTAATCGTTATTTAAGCCCTTAGTAACCCTAATTTGTGCACCTAATCCCCACTATAAATACCCCATTAGTCTAACTAGATTATCATGTTCTTCTTATCAATCGTTAGTGTAGTTTATATTATTCTAATCTCTCTTTAATCTTGTAATCAACTTCTGATCAAGTATTAATACAAATCTCTTTTCCTTAATTTCTCTATTGTTCATCTTTTATTTTGGGTAATTGAAGATTATTTGGGTTTATTGGGAGATTGACAACCTTCCATCAATCATCAAGTACTTCTATTATTCTTTGCATTATTATTTTGGAATCATCATTAGGTATAATTCTCTTAATCCCTTTTTAATTATTGTTAATCATCTTCATTTATTCATCATGTTTTGCTTTGTTAATATGATTGACAACCTTGTTAACATGTTAAACTTGATGAGTGAGTAGTTTCCTTAACTAGGGTTAATGGGGAATTAGGGGAAACCAACATGGGGGATGATTCATGCTTAATTTAATATGTTTTCATAATTTATTTGCTTGCTTGTTGTGATCTCAACTTATGCACATGTTATGTTTGATGAAATGCGAGCCTATGAATCCTTGCATTTTTTACCCATCACTTACCTTTTCAATGAGACTTGTAAGACATAAACCAACTCGAGTTTCATTAGACCATGCATATAAGTTGAGTAGGGAGGATTAAGTCGACTTGTAGGTGTTGTACAATCTAATCGATTCGGCTCCGGGACCCAAACCTTCCTAGGATTGTAAGATATAAACCAACTCGATCCTATCACAACAATAATTGCTTGCTTATAATTTGAGAATATGTTTGTATGATCAATTCTCATGAATCCCCTATGAACCCATGACACCCTAGTGCTTTTAATCAATTGTTTACATCTCATTTTAGTCATCTTGCTTGTTTACTTTTATTGTTATCTAGTTTAGTGATCTTCTTATCTCAACCCAAATTGTGACACCCCTAGACACCACTACTTGCAATCGAAAATCCTACATCAATACCCGTCCCTTGGGATCCGACCTTTACTTGCCTCTTTACTAGTAGTAGAGTTGTTTGTGAAGTTATAAATATTGTTTTGGTCTAGGTGCTCCTAACGACAAGTAACCGAAATCTAAGCTAAGAAAGCGACCGACCATGGTGATTGCCTTTTTTGCATGGTTGTGGCGCGAATCGGGATATAATTTCTCAAGGAAAGCCGCTTTCATCTCTTTCCAAGTACTTATGGACCCCGGAGTGAGATAGAAAAGCCAATCCTTAGCCACATCCATCAAGGAAAATGGAAAGGCACGAAGCTTGAATTGATCCTTTGTCACTCCGTTTGGGATGGCTCCTTCACACATCATGTGAAACTCCGATAAGTGCCGATTAGGATCATTTCCCGCTTGCCCATGGAATTTGGGTAAGTTGTGAATGAAGAAACCTTTAAGTTCAAAGTTGGCATTTGCTCCCAAAGGAGGGTATGTGATGCATAATGGTTGTTCATCGTAGTTTCTTGCTCTTATCTCACGAATGGTTATATTATCGTTCGCCATTCTAGGATATTCTACTTCAACGGGGTTTACCGAAAGTGGTTCTTCTTCAACTTGGGTTTCCCTAGGTTGTCTCCGATACCACGGGTTTGTAAACAACCAAGAGTATGCCCCGAATGAGCCTTCTTCAACGGGAGTGAATTCACCACCTTGTGGGGAACTACTCATAAACCTTGACACTACACAAACAAATTAGAACTTCCATTTACTTCTAACAACAAATAGAAGATAAAAATAACTAAACATGTATTTCACAACTCAAGCTTTTAGCTATGTTGCCCTTCCCCGGCAACGGCGCCAAAATTTGATAAGCACAAAACTAGGTGTCGTAAATACTAGAATTAAGCTACCAAATTAGATATTTATAAACCAAACTCGACTCTACACTATGCAATAAGAATAGTAGTAAAGGGAAGCAAGGGTCGAACCCAAGAGAAGGGATTAAGACTAAAAGTTTGTATTAGACTAATGACAATGAACAAAACACAAGACTAAACAAAAACTATGGATATTAACAATGGACAACAATTGAGATACATAAGAGGAAAATTGGCATGGAGAAAACAAGTGACAAAATGGAAATGATGTGATTTTCCCTAAGAAACAAGGCAACAAACACTTGGTATGCAAGCTACAATTATAAGAGATGAAAACTTGGTATAATCCTACAAGCTTCAACTTTTCTCAAAGTAAGACTCTTTTCTCTCCAATTTCATTCACCCAACAACAATCCTCAAGAAATTGATCACCACTATCTAAGCCAACAATGATAATCCTACTTAAACTACAATTTCCAACACTAAGCCATGTAAGAATTGTAGCCAAGAGCATGAAGAACCCAACCAAGAGGAAAGTAAATGGGATATCAAAAGAGTATGTCTAAGCCAACAAACCCAATGATACAAACAATTTCTACTCACAAAGATTGATACTTTAAGCCAAGATAACAATAATTATGAGATGCTTCAACAATTTATCACAAAAGCAAGGAACTTTGCAACAAACAAGCAATAGATGAACATTAAAGAGGCAAGGGTAATTACTTCTCACAGCAAAACATTCATCATGGCATTAAAAGTTAGAAATTGAAATAAATGAAAGATTAGAGAGTAGAGAGTCAATACAATGATAAAGTCGAAGACTTGAAACGGATTACACCAAGCAAGGAAGGATTTAGCCTTCCATAGTCTTCATAAACCCAAAATACAAAGAAATATTACAACTTGAATGAGAAAGTCTTCTAAATTATTACAAGCTTAAAACCCTAAATGATGAGATTAGATGAGATGATATGATGTTGTATGTTGTTCTCAGGTCTTCAAACTCTTGGGTATATATAGGGCTGCACGAAAACCTAAAAAGATTTCCACTTAAGAAGCCCAAAAGAAGATTAGAAGGCCCCAGTAAAAAGCAGTTTTACGCGACTCGCGCAAAAACTTTCTTGCTGCATAAGAATCGTGCGCAAGTGCGACCATGTTTGCGCACTGCTTTGCTGGCTCGCACTTTGGACTTCTAATTTCCAAGAACTAGACCTCTTCAATTGTTCTCATTTCTTCTAATTAATCTTCACTCCTCACTTCTCCCAGCTGGATATTAGGCCACGTGTGAGCCGCTTGTGCCTTAACTTGACCGTTGAAAGGTTCTCCTTGATCCTCGGGTTTCGTGCATCAAAATAAATTGTAAAACCGAGGTAAAATGGACAAGTTGCCACATCATAACCTGTTATCAAATACTAGAAAAAGCATACTTAAAGACCCATATTAAAAGACACGAGGGTGATAAAATCACCCTCTTAAATCGACACAAAACACTACTATCAGTGGTGGATTTTTTCTTTTTGGTATTGTTGTGTTTCTTGCTCTCTAGTTGTGGTGAAAAATGAGAGGGGTAGAGTCGAAATTTCGGCGATAAATATGTTGGATAAAGTAAAATGATCAATGGATTTAGCAACTCCCAAAAAGAAACTTAGGAGTCATTTGGTTGAAGCGGGAAGTTCATGTGAAATAGAAAATCTTGGGAAATAAACTCCCCAGCCTAATTCATGGAAATTTCTAAAAAGTGTTTGGTTATCTATGCAGGAACTTAAATTCATGAGAATTGCAAGCTACCAACATTTTTGTACGAAGTCAATTCCATGGAGAGTTTCCCTCATTTTTTGCAAAATTAAGGCAACCAAACAACTCTCAACTTTGCAACTCATAGAAATTTCATTTCCCATGATTTTACAAGGACAATCAAATAACTCCTTAAAACGAGTTAAATAGATAGATGAATTACAATAGAATGGGCAGGTATTAACAAAAAGTTTTTCTCATTTATTTAACCTAAATGCAAATAAATGCATTTTAACTGTTTTAAACTTATCTTATATATACATATACATATATAACTGGGTTGAAACGTTGTGGATGCGCCACGTGACGTTTTAACCTTAATTATAGTCATTAATTACAACTATTTATTAAATATGTACATAATAAATACTACATAAATCTCAGCAAAGTTTTAATTATAGTTTAATAAATGCTAAGGTTTTTATTAAATTATACTCCCTTCGTTCTAAATAATTAACGTTTTTATTTTACGAGGCAAGTCTTTGAATTTAATTTCTACAAAAATACATTGGTTGAAAAATTATAAAAATTACACCATAAATTTCTTTACGAATGGAGCTTTAATATGAGTATACATTTCAATATATTTCTTTATATATTTTTAGAGATATTGAAAAGAGAATTGAGTGTATCTAAAAGTAAGAATGACAATTAAAAAAGAACCGAGGGAGTATTATAAGTACGATTATTTGATTCTAAATTTAGTAATAAAAAATAATTTAATAAAAATTCTAAAATATAAATACATATAAGATTTTATGAGGGCTTAAAAAGTATGATAACGATCATGTATGTATACAGTGATAGCGAGTGCATTTTTATTAAATATTTAATATGTTGTGTTTTAAAATACTTTGATATTAAACCTCAAAAAACTATACTTGAGAAAAAAAATTCAATCTATTTTATTTGTAAGTAAAATCGTAAACATCATTATATATAGTTGTGTCAAAAAAAAACATGCAATTTTATTATAAATATGTTGAACCCTATATATTTGATACATAAGCATCATACGTTATACATAAAAATAAAATGAAAAAAAAGAAGCATAAAATTATAGTCACATCCTTTTGAACAACTATTAAATGATTTGGAAAAATAACGTATGGTGAAATGATTTAATTTAAGAAATGTTGATTATTGTATTATTCGAATAGATTTTATTTTCATTAATATGATATTAAATATTACTAAAATCTATACGATGTATATATGGGAAAGAGTAAAAGAAATTCAACATAACGAAAAATACAAGAAAAACTTTATGTGACATCTATGTTTTTAACAATAGCAAAATGTATCGCAAAAGTTTATGTATGTACGTACTAAATAGAAGAACATATCACGAGTTTAAGTGGGCATAAATAATATGGTAACGAGAATGTATGTGCTATGTGGCATGACATCTATATGAATATTCACCACAAAATTAATGATATTAGACATTTGCGTGATAAAATACTTGAGAAAGAGAGAAAAGATTATTCTTTTTCTAATTATTATCGTCAAATAATTATTATCATTGTATACTTATTTATAAAACATTGATCCCGCAGAACAAACTAAGCTTATTACTTATAATACATTTATACGGAACATGTATTTTATTTAAAAGTTTTGAAGTTAAACCTAAAAAACTACTCCCTCCTATTCACTAAGTTCTTCCGCATTTATTTTGGGGTAGAATTTAGTAGTGGAATTGTGATATGTGGATGTAAATGAAAGTAGAAGAGAGAATGTGGGGTTATGAGTTTTTAGAGCACCCACAATAGAGAGGATGTAGCATCCTCTTAGCACTCTTTCTCCTATAAGAGGAGGTCCTCTCTATTGTGGAGATATATAGAACATCCTCTTAGCAAGAGGATGTTCTCTACTTCCTCTACTTTTAGAGGAAGTATAGGATTGGCCCTTGTGCCAACTATCTAATAATATTTTTCCATGTGGATTATTTTTCTTTATTTTTTTTTTCTTTTGTAAAAAGCTAAAATGTACATAAATAGGTAGAGGATGGATAAGAGGATCCTCTCTATTGTGGACAAAAATATAAAGAGGAGGATAAACATAGTGGAAATGGAGGTGGGTCATAGAGAAGGTGATATGTCAAAGAATGAGAGGGTGAGAGAACAAATAAGAGGATCATACAATCCTCTCTATTGCTCATGCTCTTATAACCACATATAATTGATAAATAAGAAAATTGAAAGATTTTAGTGAATTTGTCGTTTTAGGAAATATGGAAGATCATAGAGAATAGGAGGGAGTAATATTTATCGAAAAAAAAATAATCTATTTCTATTTATAACTAAAAATATAAAATATCATATATCAATTCTAATATTTTTCTTCAATTATAATAATAAAAATATTCAAACAGAATCAAGTAAGGTGATTACAACTCTACTCAAAATTCTGGGGGTGTTTGGTTCAAACACAAAAGGTATAAGGTATGGGTTTGGAATGAGCCAAACTCATACCATGTGTTTGTTTGTCAAACATAAGGGTTTCATACCCATACCTCAAACCCATGAGATATGGGTTTCTCATACCCAAGGAGGGGGTGGGTATGAGATTGATACCCATAGGTATCAAATTAAATTAAACAAAAATGTGAAAATAAAAATTATGCCAATATTGTAAATGAGCTTTTATATAGTTATTAGATTAAATATTTATTTTCATGATTTTATAATATTAAAAAATAATATTTAAAATATTATAGTTTACATATTTTGGCTTTAATTTTACATATTTTGGCTTTAATTGAGTTTCAAACTCATACCACTCGGAATTGAAACAAACACATGGAATGAGGTATGGAGTTCCAACCCCATACCACCCAGGTATGATTCCTCATTCCAAATCCATACCCATGCGCGAAACAAACGCCCCCAAAAGGATGAAGTAGAAACGTAATGAAAACAACAGAATCAAGTAAGGTGATTACAACGGGTATATTATGGATAATAAACAATAATAGGAGTAATACGTACATGAGTTCAACGACTCTGCATTGTTGTTAGTTTGATACAGCAAAGCCATGCCAATTACATTTCCACATGTTTCAATCATACGCCACTTCTCCAACGAACTCTTCTTCTTCTTCTTCTTCTCCTATTTTACTCCTTTTATTAATTATTACTGTTTCTAATTCTCTTCTATCTTCACTTTCAGCTGACTTTTTCTGATGTTTTGATCATGGAATGTAAGTTTTCTATTTGACTTTATATACTTTTAATTCTTTCAAGCTACATCAATGTATTTTGATGCCTGCCATATGTTTGATAATATGTTCTTTTGGTGAAGAAGTATGTAAGTTCTTTGTTGTTTTTTTTTTTTTTTTTTTTGCCAAAATCCTTATATAATCATGCTTTGTTTACTTTTAATATTTTCCAAACACTAATTTTTTTACTTTTATTTTCAGAAATTATTGTTATCAATTTGTATATTTTATCTAAGTTTTTATAAAAGAAATCCGAGTTTTTTGTTTTTATACCTGTAGGTTTAGCTTAACTTTTGTAATAGGTTAACTATTGTCTGCAGGTGGTTGACATTGCAATCCTGGTATAATACAAATATACTATCACGAGAAGTGAAGTGAATGCTCATATGACTAATTAAGCATGATGAACACAAGCCCGAGGTTTAATGTTAAAGGAAATAATTTCGAAATGGTATACAGTTCAAGTTTTGACACTGAGGGTAAGGAAAATGGGTCACACTCACACCTGTTGTATATTTGATCTGCCATTTACATGATTATTACTGAATTTGATTTTTAATCTGCAGTTCAACAACGAATGGCCTTAGTTGAGTGGATAAACTCTGCACTTCCTGATTTCTATCTATCCGTATTGGCCTCGGATGAAGAGTTAAGGGCATCCTTACTAGATGGTGATATATTCTATGAAATTTTAAAGATGCTCAAATGTAGTACTTCTGGTGATGATAAGGTGATTCAGATGCTCCTTTTGTTTGTCATGTCAATTGCGACCTCTGCCCCAACTTTGTTATCGTCTTTTTAATTTCACCATTTTGTCTATATATATATATATATATATATAGTTTAGCCACTTAAGTCAAAATGAGGATGATATAAGTGAGATGGAAGGATGTCAATCAATTCAATCAGTATGTAATTCAAATTTCTGCGTATGTACCAATTGCCTGTAGGGATATGATTCTAGCCCGTCGACAGGATCCAGAAGAAGAAAAGTTCAACGGTTTATTGCAGTGATATCCGAGATGGGCCTGCCAAGTTTTGAAATAACAGACTTAGAGAAGGTATTCAGTATTATCAAAAGTAGTGGTTTTATGAATACTGAAGAATCAATAATGATCACAATTATGTCAAGGTTGTGAATACGTTATGAATTTATCATTGCAAAAGAAACGACGACATTACCTAATGCCTCAACGACTGTGCCTGTGGCGGGCTTAGGGTCATATGTTGACAGTCTTACCCCCATATATGTTTTTTCTTGTGTTATAGTATTCAATTGTTGCCTCCCTCAGCTACCATTCTCTATTACGGGTGTATTATGTTCTTTTTATTTATCTTTGTTGGTGAAGGGATCTATGAGGCCTGTTCTGGATTGCCTTTTGGCACTCAAAGAACATACAAACCGACATTTTGGGACCCCATACTATAGAACCTTGGATGACAGGAGACAAGCTTTGTCAGAGTTAAAAGTTCAGCCTTCTTATAGTCCTCTTTCACCAGGTTTGGTTTTCCATCTGTTTGGGTTGAAAAGATGTATTCTGATTTCGGGTGATGAAAGTACTGTCATTGCTATCTTGAAAAAGATATATTCATTGTGCAATTTCACCATTTGTAAGTATATATGAGGAAGAAACCTAATAACTAGTCCATTACTCAAATTTAATTTATATTTCAATTTGAACAATTGCATCAATATATTGGTGTTAATAACCATTTTGAGCTACGAGCTGTGTTTTGTTTTCTGTAATACAAATACCTATCGATTTTGCACTACAAGTAGTCTTTTAGATTCTGTTATACAACCATCTCTTTGCCTCTTAATTTAGAGTCACCATCTATGCTTCTTCATGGTGGATATAAGTTCCAGGAAGTGTTTCAGACGAAACAAAGATTTTATGCTGATCTTCCTGCTACAAAAATTTCAGCTATGATAAAGTCAGACAGCTTCGATGTAAGTTCCTCTTATAAGCAAATATTTGCAATCAAAAATATAGTTTATTGCTACAAACTATATTTCTTCTGTACAGAATGCTCCAACTCAGTCGCTTTTGAGTGTGATCAATGGTATCTTGGATGAAAACATAGACAAAAAAGATGCTGAAATACCTCAAGTATGTTCATATCTACTCTATCAGGCTATTGGTAGTATTTTTTTTTTTGTCTCAATCCCTTACCTTAGTGCCTCAAGGAGGTTGGGGTACACAGTCTTGCCCTGGCGTTAATACACAGAGAGATCATTTTTGAACAACTCGTTGTGAAAATTGCATTGAGAATAGCATGTAATGACTGTTACCTTACAATAAAGAAGCAGTATCGGTTTAGCTAGTCATTTTGCTTTATTGTCTTATTGATATCCATCATATTATTCCAAAGCCAAATAAATAGTGGGTCTTTGGCTCTAATTGAACTAGAAACTAAATCTTTTTTCTCCTGTTGACATAAAATTTAAAATGATATGCAGGGAATAGTTTCTGTTATTCCAAATTTCCAAAGACGGTCAAATATTTCTGTTATATCTTTGTTTCTTCCCTGCTTCTCTCAGAATGTAGCATGCTTGTTGCGAAAAGTCGTACAGGAGATTGAGCGTCGGATAGCAACCCAAGGGGAGCATCTGCGTACTGTAATGTGTTTTTCCAAGCTAGTTTGTTGCTGCTAGTTCTTGCTTTGTGTTCTGCATAATTTAATACTGTATATTTTTTTTTATAGCAAAGTAATCATTTCAAGGCCCGTGAAAAGAAGTACCAGTCGAGGATCAAGGTGCTTGAAGCTCTTGCCAAAGGGACTAGTGAGGAGAGTGAGGTATTTCACATTCAATTTTTCTTATCAAGGTATTGTATATTTGTATCAGATTGCATTTGTATATGACACTCTTCTTCTGACTTAATCTTTGTTTATGCAGATTGTTATGAACCAGCTCCAGCATATGAAGGTATACCTATCAGTGTTGACATTAGGGTCTTTAGCTTCTAGATTAATTTTGACCGTGTTGACAAATATGCTTTGGACATCTAACACTCAATTTACTCGGATTTTTTTGCTTTTTCTGTCTTCCTTGCAATTTTCAGACAATGTTATTAGAAAATGTGATTAGCTGCTTAGCCCTTCTTAGTAAGTAGGTATTTGTGAAGGAAGTTATTTTGTTTCCGGGACCCTGAGTCTTTCATGGTAGATCCGCCAACGCAATCTGGTTAAGGTTTGCATGCATCTAAAGTTCTCCAAAGTCCAAACCGCTTGCCAGTAGTTTGCATCAATTGGGTATTAATGTTGTTATGGTATAAATTCGTTACTTTGAGGCTAGACAATTTATGAATGATTATAGTACGAGTTAAGCAAGATGGAGGAGAAGCAAAGGTCTCAACAGCAGGAAGAGGAGAAAATGTCGGAACAGAAACAGATGGAGAAGAGAAGGTTTGAACAGCAGGAGATCGAAGTGAAAAAAAGGTTGGAACAGATGATGGAAGAGAAGAAAAGGTTCGAAGAGAAGGAGGCTAACAAGTTTAAAAAGCTGAGGGAGGAAACCGATATAGAGGTCTCAGGGCTGAAGCAAGAGCTTGAACTGGCCAAAAGAACGCATGAGCTACTCCTTCAGGAATTGAAAACTGAGGTCAAACAGCTAAAGTCTGAGTTGGAGAAGAAATTAAGCCAGCAAGAGCAACTGTTGGAAGATTCAGAAGTCAAGATGAAAGAACTCGAGCTGAATTCTCAGTCGGAAAGTCAGAAGTGGACTAAGAAAGAGCGCATCTATAAGAAACTTATGGACCTTCAGCTATCAGGATTAGAGGTATGTATGTATGTATGTTCAAATATGGAATTAACATTTAACAGTTAACTTCGAAGACCAAAATCACTGTTTCTTGTTCTAACACTGAAAAATCTCAGAAACTGAGGCATTCGTCAGTGTCCATCAAGCAAGAAGTGTTGAAGACACAAAATATTTATCTACATGAATTGGACCATGTAGGTAAGATGTGGGAGCTTTCTTTTACAGATTATGGCCTGTTCAGATTTATTTTGATATTTATGTTCGTATTGCTAAATATCTTAGGGGCGAAGCTTAAAAATTTAGCTGAAGCAGCTCAAAACTATCATGGTGTGATGAATGAGAATCAAAAACTGTCTATTGAGCTGGATGCTGCTCGAAATAAAGAGGAAAGAGATGTCAAGGAATTTATGGGCCAGGTTCTTATTTCAGATCTTGTTACTGATTTTCTCTTCAATGTCTTAAACTCTATTGTAACGTGTTATTAACATAGGGGCAAGACTGGGTTACATCCAACCCCCCTTAACCTGCAATTTGTGGGTGCCCTTTGGGTAATGTTGCGACTTTAGGTCATGAATATCATCCTTCAATGACTTTGCTAGCTAGTTGAATATGCTTTTAGCTGTTGATTCGGAATAGCAATAGAACTTCTCATGTTTTTTCTAAAATATAGTACTCCCTCCGTTCAGTTGAATTCCATGTTTGATTAAAATGTACCTCACGTATATTGAACAAACGTATTGAATTCAACCGGAGAGAGTAATCAATAATTCATCATTGGAAACTGTAGATTTTGCAGGTGAAAAGGTTAACAAGCAGTGCTTTTTGTTCAATTACATTCATCTAATACGTTCATTAAAACATGAGCTTTGTTCTTTGGTCTTGAATGGGATATGCTTCTCAAGTTCATTTGAAACCTGCAGGTGGCATCCCTTAAACGTACACTGGCTAAGAAAGACGAGGAGATTGAGCGATTACTCACAGATCCCAGAAGTCCAAGCATTTCTTCAATGCACTCCTTGAGGTCCGGATCTTGTTCTCCAAATAACAACCCCTTGAAGAGCAACCGTTCATCTCCATCAGCAAGATCCATCACAAGCAGCCCTCGAAAGATTCCAACAGTTAGTACGGCCAGACACCCAGGAATTCATCATAAATCTTTTGACAGTTTCTTAGATCATTCTGATCCTGGCTCTCAACTTGCCTTTGGAGATTCTGAAAGTGAAGGATCACGGCCACCATGGTCAATGAGTGACTTGAAAGGTCAAAATAAGCGTGCTGGTGGAACTTCAATGGATGACAATATGATGGCCCTTTTGAATGACGATAGATTCAGCGAAACATCCGGTGGTGACTTCTCTGTAGGGACAGATCAGACTGATGCCACTTTTGAATCAAACTTCTTACTAGAAAGATCCAAATCAACTAATTCTGCAGAAAAGCACAGAGAAAAGTATCTAAACTCTTATCTGCTTTTTTTTTTTTTTGGTTAATAGGGATATTGAACTTCTGTTGATGAGTTTAAACATTTTTTTAGCAATGAGAATGTAAAAACCCTTCTTTACGGCTGCCAAAAAAACTAAAAATAAAAGACTTTAATACTGAACTCTACTAATCTGTTTCCATTTTTTGTACTAGCCAATGTAGCCATTCCTTAAACCTGTTTCTTTTGCTTTACTCGTGGTTACTAATGCATGACATTGTTTTCGTATGCAGGCAGAAAAAATCTAAGAGACTTTCGCAGCCACCAAAGGCGCCAACAGGGGCATCTCGAATGTCACGGGTTAAGGCCACACTGAGAGCAACCTTAGGTAGGGATAATGTGTTTTCTGCTCCTCATGGGAAATAGCTAGATGGTGTGTTTTTGAGACCCGTTTCCTCATGTAATGCCATTGTTTTTATTTTGGTCTTTGCAGGGCTAAAGAAACATGGTAGCAGAAGCTCTTCGCTTCCGGTAGCGGCCGATGGTGGTTCTAAATCTAGTTGAAATTATGAAACAGCTAAAGGTTCTCTTCTTATTGTGCATATATCTGATTAAGTTGCATGGACTTTTTTATTCCATGTCTCAAGTTAGATAAATTAGACTTTAAAGCATCCTTTGTTTTTCTGGTTTCTTTACCCAAATTCCTATGTAATCTTATGTGTTATTGTACAACGATATTGATAATTTATGTTCAATTTGTGGTTCGGAATTTTAATAGTAAATACTAAATGTGCAATATAATCGTGCAAAAATATTATACATTTTTTTAATTTCCTGAACTTTTAGATGAGTGATGTCTTCATAAACTGATAAAGACTCCCACAATAATGTTTAATAAAGTTCAAAGTAGATATTGAAGACATAACTTATTTTTTTTGGGAAAATAGGTCAAATAGGATAGATGAGATAAAAGCAGAATGCGTACGGATTGAGCCCGAAATCTCAATTTGGTTTCCAAGTTACAAAGTTTTATCCAATGTAAAGATGCTAATGGTAAGATATAGAGTATATGAGTATTTGGTTTCCGAATGATTCAATTCGAAATCTCAATTTGCTTTTGTCGGTTTAGAACACCTGTATCTGATGCGACCCTACCCGGACAACGCCTAAGCATGAAATCTAGTTGTAATATACAGTCAAATAAAAACGTCTCGTGAATTTCACCGGCCGAAGAAAGGAATCCTAAACCAACTATGATTTTTATATTAAAAAAATCAAAAAATCACTCTAAAAAAGAAGTGATTTAGGAAAGTAGTCAATATATTAGCCGACATATTTTGGGAATTTAGGAAGTCTTATACTCTCCTATATATACAGACACCTAAGAGCATGTGGATTGGTGTAATTTTAGTGCCCCAAATGCTACATCTCTCTTCATATGGGGAGCCCTATAAATGCTCTTACTGTCCCAATAAATGGAGATGTCCAGTATATTGGGTAGGTTCCCAAAAGGCAAAAGCAATGTGAACAACGTATTTTAATTATCGAATATTGTAGTCGGAAATTTTTGGTGGGTCATGAAAAGGTAGAAAAATGACTTTGAGGAACCTCATTGATGTAGGGAGTAATTGTGAAATGGGGAGGGTAGATTAAATTATTAGTGGAAAATGATGTGGAGAAGAGAGATAAGATTTGGGGCACCCCATGAGTGCACATGCTCTAACCCTCAATTATTTTGCATAGCCAACCAACAAAAAACGAAAGAAAGTTGTCGTCGTCCAGATCGCAGGATTACAGTTTTTGTTGTGGTAAGCGTGAATACCTTGTGGTTTGCAACCTAACAGTTTTATAATGTCAAACACAAGTGTTGATCAAAGGGTAGATTACATTAGTAATCTACCTGACGAACTTGTTTGTAGAATCCTTGCTCTCCTCCCTACAAAGTATTCGGTTAGGACGAGCATATTGTCAAAGAGATGGAGGTATGTCTGGACCCAAGTCCCTGCTATCGATTTTAGCGACTTAGACCTTTCACACCCTCTTTGTTATCCGCTACTGAATGACGAGCAAGCCTTGCGCTTCAACAATTTTATGACTGATTGGGTTCTACATCGAATGGATGTATCCTATCTTGTACATTGTAAGATCCCTTTACATTATAATGATGAGCCTCTTCAAATCAAGTCATGGTTGGATGCGATAAAGCTGCGCAAAATGGGCGAGCTTGACATGAGGTATAAAGAGAATAACCCTATTCTATTGCCAAGAGAGTTTCTTTCCTGTCAAGGACTCCGAGTTGTAAAGCTTGAATGCTTTCGCATCAATGATACCCCCAACGTCTTTTAATCTGCCCAAGCTTGAGACGGTCCATTTTGGGTATGGCACAGTGTTTCCTGACGATTTGTTTCTCAAGAGGTTCCTGTCAGGTTGCCTCATTGTTAAAGAATTGCATATTCATTCTGTTCAAGGGCTTCATAGCACCCTCTACGTGGAGTCGTTGACCTTAAGGTCCTTAGACGTAAGATATATCAATAGCATTTTTTTTTTCGGTGCTCATGAGGGGCTAAGCCCCGAAGATTAATTATTTGTTACAATACGTGGAGTAGTAACTCTGAATACATCATCCCTAAGAATAGAACGAAGATTGTCGAAAGGGGTATCTAGATGAGTAGGATTAATACTAGACTCTATCCCTCGGTTGGCAAGCATATCGGCAACTTTATTTCCTTCTCTGTATATATGCTCCAGCTTGACGGACCAAGTGGGATCGTTGATAAGGTTCTTGCATCGCTGTATTATAAACTTTAGGCTATTGCTAACCAATTGATCTCCATTAATAATCTCCACACATGGTGAATTGTCCATATGTACTAAGAGCTTTGGGATGCGTAACTCCCTAGCTCGTTCCAATCCAGTTAGAAGAGCTAGCAGCTCCGCCTTCATAGATGAGCAGTTCCCACAAGACAAGAAATAAGCCGAAATAAAATTACCAGTCGGGTCTCTGAAGATACCACCTCCACCAGCTGGACCCGGATTCCCCTTAGCAGCACCATCCGTGTTAAGCAATACCCATCCGTATGGCGGCGGAGACCACCGAATCAATAACTCCACATGGCAAGACCGGGGTGTAGGAATTAGGAAGTCGAATTTATCAAAAGCTTTTTTAGTTACTTCAAATTGTTGATATAAGAAAATATGGGGATGAAGAGGGTTTTCATTCTCACGACCGAAGACGATATTATTGCGCCACCGCCAAATCCACCAACAAGTGACTGTAAAATAGATGGGCCAATCAGGAATACTAACCTCAACGTCATTACTGGCATTTCAGAGGAGCCAATCATTGAATGATGAATTATAGAAGAAGGCATTATTATGTTCGATCCCAACAAGCGACCAAATTGAGCGAGTAATTTGGCAGCTTCGAAGCATGTGTTCGGTAGTTTCCTCTGCATCCTCGCATCTCGGGCAAATAGGATTATCGCTCAAGTTTCTCTTAACCCGATTCACATTAACCATAATTCTATCATGAGCGGCCAACCATAAAAACATTTTAAGGTGTTGTTGAACGGGTAATTTCCAGATTGTTTTCCAGCAGAAGGTTTCGATCGGCATAGCAAGATCCGATTCTCGAAGATAGCCAAGTGCAGAGCTATAACTTATCGGAGTTCGTACCACGCCAATAAAGTGTATCTTCTTGGTCTGGGTCGGGGACAAGCGAAACCGAAGCAATCTTTTGAAGAATAGTTCCAGGGAGGTAGTTAGAGAATAAATCCCAATTCCATCCATGATTCTCGATCCACATATCGCTTACTTGTTGATGACAAGCTAGATTCGGGAATAGGAGAGATAATATGGTCAGCTAGGCAAATTCCATCCACCCATGCATGGTCCCAAAAAAGAGTACGCCGGCTATTACCTACAGCTGTAGCCGTTCCTTTAACAATTGTCTTAGCTTGTGACGAGATGTCAGCCCATACATTTGACATACCAGTTTTCGGTTGTAATATGTCAATGTCACACCTGTTATTGCAATATTTAGCTCGTAAAACTCGGGACCATAGGCTATGAGGTTCCGAGATAACCCTCCATCCAAGCTTCGTAAGGAAGGCAGAATTAGCCTGCCGTGCTGAAGTAATACCGAGCCCTCCTCGGGACTTCAGTTTTTGAATTGTTTCCCAATTGACCAAATGAATAGTTTTCTTATCATCCGTAGCACCCCATAGAAAACGCCGAGCTTTTCTATCAATATTATCACAGAGTGTCCGTGGAAGTTTAGCCGTCTGCATACTATAATTGGCTAAAGTAGTTAAAGTAGATTTAACTAAGATCTCTCTTCCTGCGAGAGAAAGTCGTTTAGTGGCCCACCCGGACAAACGCTTATGAATTGTTTCTTCTAGATGTGCGAATGTATGTCGGGTAACTCTACCATTTATAGTAGGCATGCCAAGATAGGTTCCAAGGTCATCTGTTTCGTCGAAACCCAAGGCCTGACCGACTCCTTGTCTCGTGATGGGGTCTGTATTCTTCGAAAAGAACACCCGTGATTTTGATGCACTGACTTTTTCACCGGAAACAGAGCAGAAATTATCTATCACATGACGAATGACTAACGCTTGCTCCTCTGTGTCTTCAGCAAAAATGACCATATCGTCTGTGAAAAACAAATTAGTGATCGAAGGCCCATTTCAACCTAGTGTGATTGGACGCCAGTTCTTCTTGCAAAATTCAACATCTATTGCTTGTTGCAATTTTTCGAGACACATTAAAAACAGGTAGGATGAAAGAGGATCTCCTTGCCGAACCCCTCTAGTCGGAATAAATTGCTCTGTCGCTTCTCCGTTCCAGAGAACTTGTAGTCGTGTAGAAGTCACACATTCCATAATGACATCCACTATAAGAATCGGGAATTGCATATCTTGTAAGGTATCCCTAATGAAAGACCATCTTAGACGATCATAGGCTTTTTCGAGGTCTATTTTTATAGCCATAAATCCAATTCGGCCCGTCTTTTTACACATAGAATGGATTGCCTCTTGGAACACCACGATATTATCGATAATTTGTCAGCCCGGAACGAACCCGCTTTGAGTTTCAGATATTAAATGGGGTAGAACTTTTTTAACTCGATTGGCCAGAATCTTGCTAATAATTTTATAAGAGACATTGCATAATCCAATAGGCCTAAATTGAGAAATTGTTTCGGGACTAGTTACCTTAGGAATAAGGACCAGATGAGTATCGTTGAGACCTTCGGGGAAACCTTTACCTTCAAGAGCTTTGAGCACCATCTCACACAGGGATTGTGAAATTAGGCTCCAATTTTTCTGATAAAAGAGCGCTTGAAAACCGTCTGGCCCAGGTGCTTTCAGCGAACCCATATTGTGAACTACGCTCTCAATTTCCGCTATGCTATAAGCTCGAGTAAGCCAATCTCAGTCTTTATTGCTAAACGCCTGAAAAAGATCCCATGGCAGTCGATCTTCAACTGGCTCACTCTGTTCATCCGTGAATAAGTTCTTATAAAATTGAACTATGGTATTCTTAATCTCCACGGAATCGTCTGTCCATTCCCCTTCACTATTTTTTAGAGAAGTAATTTTATTCTTCCATCTTCGTACTAAGGTACTTACATAAAAATAGGAAGTGTTACGATCCCCGTCCTTAATAAATTCAAGCCTTGATTTTTGATACCACAACAATTCCTCCTGCTCCATGACCTCATCTAATTCCCGACGTAATTTAGCTTCTAGTTTAATGAGGTACGGAATTCTTCGCAACGATAACTCTCTTTGACAGCCGCCAATTCTCGCCATAAGCTCCTTTTTTTTACGAAATATGTTACCAAAAATTTGTTCATTCCAGTTCTTTAATTTTAGCGCCAATGTCGACAATTTTTGAGGAAAAATGCCTTCCTCCTGCCAGCTCTCCTCTACAAACTCCGTAAAGTTTTCATGCTTCATCCAACAAGCTTGGAAACGGAAGGGTCTATTAATAGCGGACAAAGGAGCGAAGCCATTAGGTGATATAAGAAGGGGACAGTGATCCGATTGAAACGCCGGTAAATGTTTCACTAAAGCGTCTTCATGAATAGTACTCCAGCTAGCATTACAAAGGGCACGGTCTAATCTTGCACTCTGACGTGTCTCAACTGAATTCCCTCTAGCCCATGTATGTGCCGCGCCAGAGAAAGCGAGTTCTATGAGGTCGCAATTATCAATCCAGTTATTAAAATTCTCGCACCTACGGGCCATGTTGGCATCCCCTCTGTGTCGTTCACTCAAAAACCGAGTTTCATTAAAATCCCCAGCTAATAGCCATGGACGATTATTAGCCTTAGCAAAGTTCTCTAATTCAATCCAGAGCTCCTTTCTATTAGTCGGATCCGGGCTTGCGTAGACAGCCGAGAAAAACCACGGTACTTCTCCCGTTCTCGCGATTTCTATAGTAATATATTGCTGATGCTCTGCCACTATCAAAACAGAGACTATGTCGGGTTTCCAATACAGCCATATGCCCCCACTGTAGCCTTGCGCATTAACTCGGGCCTGGCCGCTATATCCAATGATATTACCCAATTTGATAGCATGCTCATTATTCATATGGGTTTCAACTAAAGCAATAACAGTAGGTTTAAATAATTTAGTGACTTCCTTAATCGCATTGATTTTTTTAGTACTACCCGTACCTTGGACATTCCACACCAAAAAGGAGATTTGTGGTAAATTTGGGACCAAATTTGGAATTTTTGTATTCATAAAAGTAACGATGTTAGATAAGCTCTACTTACGAGTTTGAGAATGCTATCAACACTCCATGGTATCGATAGCTCCAGAATCAGTTCCGTTGGATTGTTCACTGCTATCTCCGTTGGATTGTTCACTGCTATCTCAAACTTGATATCCATTATCGGACTTGCCGAAGTCATCACTGCCATATAAGGAGCGAGCATCTCCGGCTGGGTTCGCATTCTCGTTATTTGGGTTGGCGGGATCATCACTACTTCCGGGCATTGAGGGAGGCATCTGGGTTGGGGAAGAGGGTGAAAGAGGTAGGATACGTAAGGTGGGGTGTCCATAATTTTCTTTGTTTGATACTGGTTGTTCGATTGTAGGTGTAGCTGTGTTGAGATTTAGAGAGGCAGGGGAGTTTGAACATAAGTTGGAAACAGAACTGCTGCCATTAGACGCGAAATTGGTAATATCCTTAAAAATTAGGTTAGAATTTTTTGGAATGGTAGAAGGAATAGATTGTGATTTTTTGGATTTTGGTATATATTTGGTGGATTTTTTAGTTTGATTATTTTGGGATGTAAAAGTGATATTCTTGCTTTTATTATGGAAAATAGGATTAGTTGCTAAATTTGTGGGATTTCGAATAGCAGTAGGATTGGCGCTTGTTACGCCAAAAACGGGCTCAGAAAGATTCGTATTTGATTCCGTGATATTTTGTAATATATCAAACCTCGTACTACCCTCCTTAGAATTATTCCCGAGATTAAAAATAGATTTAGCAGATTGTGGTTTCCCGACCTCTATTCTTGGAGTAGATTTCTTCCTAGGAGGTTTCTTAACCATCATCCAGTCCCCGTAATCATCCCGCTCCTCGGGACGAAGAGGCATCCTAACTGGATTAATAACATCGTGAAGAGGAGTCACCATGTTCTCCTCTATTGCACCGTCCTTGTCCCCTGCATTTAGCTCTTTCAAACCGGGACAATTATCAATGGCATGGCCTAGCTTTCTAAAATGGAAACAGATCATTCGTAAGCCTTCGTATTGAATGCAATAAACTTTCCCGTTTAATCGAAACTTCGATAATAAAGGCTTTGAGATATCGACTTCCACGCTTAACCGAGTGAATTGGCCTCTTTCCGCTGACGCTGTATTTTTATCGATACATATAACCTTACCTACCTTGGAACCTATCTTATTAAGAAACATCTCATTAAAGTATTCAACTGGTAGGCGTGGTATTCGAATCCACGCAGTCAAAAATTTGATATTATCATCTAATGGAATAAAATTAGGAACCCATTTTCTGATAGTTAAATAATGATCATCAATCATCCATGGACCTTGAGTTAGGACGTGTCCGTAGTCTAGTTTCGAAGGAAAACGTGCCACATAGTAATTCTCCGTTAAATCAGTCTGTGTAAGCTTACCTTTAATCGCCCACTTGCTTTGGAGTTTACGCATTAGAGCAAGGTAACCAATTTTCTTATCGAACATTTTAATGATGAGTGCGTTTCTCCATGGTCTGCGAAGCATCGCCTTTTCCTCTTTAGTAAGGCAAATTCTAGGGCATGAGTCTTCTCCTTCATCTTCAATGTCGAAATCTAAGTCATCCTCCGAATCTGACTCGAATTCTTCCGTAAATGACTCAGGGACTCTGCAATCCCCAAAGGAAACTTCCTGAACCATGTCCTTAAACGATGGAATGGCATTTTGACTGGGCGAGCCTGCTCCTGTCGCTGGTAGAATGATGCCGGATTGATTGCTACCGGAGGTGATAGGGTTCGGCGAAGATGATGATAAAAATTCCCCCAAATGCATCGTTTTGTGCTTTGAGTTCTTTTGCGATACGGGTTTGGGGTGTATGGTTGTAGAGTCTTGTGCATTAGATGTCTGCACTAACGGCGGGGATGAAGAGGATGGGTTTGGATCCGGCGGGAGGCCGACCGAGGGTTGGGACATTTCAAATATTTTCAAAGATTTTCTCTCTCAAAGATTTTCTCTCCCTTATAAAGATTTTCTCTCTCAAAGTTTTTTTAGTTATACAAGTTGTATGTTGTGCTTTTATTAGATATATCAATAGCATTCACCGCACAAGTGTTGATATTTATGCGTCGAATCTTAGGTACCTAAGGTCCTGTTCTTTTGGACTGAAACGAATCTGATCTGAACTGAACTGAACTTATAGGATCTGAACTGAACTTATAGGATCTGAACTGATCTGAACTTATAGGATCTGAACTGAACTTATAGGATCTGAACTGAACTGAACTTATAAGATCTGAACTTTTTTGAACTGAACTTATAGGAGCCGAACTTAACTTTATGTTATTTTATTTTATTTAACTTAACTATTATTATTATTATTATTATTATTATTATTATTATTATTATTATTATTATTATTATTATTATTATTATTATTATTATTATTATTATTATTATTATTATTATTATTATTATTATTATTATTACTTGCCAAGAGAGAACATTGATAAAAAAAAATTATAGTCTAAACACAAGGTAAAATAATAACATTTTTCCGCTTTATATGCATTGGTTTGTTCATACATTATACTACGATTACATTACGATAACAATAAATCACATATTATATCGTTTTTTCTAACCATTTATTTCCATATTATCATAATCCTCATCACTTTCATCTTCACTATCACTCTCAACAACGGATCCATTGCCTCGCCAAATGTTTTTGACTATGTTGTTTCGTACCTAATACATGGCCTTATTCCGCTTTTTATCAAACATGTCCAAATCTATTGTGACGCTGAAACTATTAATGAGAGGAGTGATTTTTTTTTTTTAAATAATAATGTATGTATCGAATAATTAATGTCAAATGTTTTTGTATTGGTCTTTAAAAATAATACTCCGTATATAGCTTTTCTGAACTAAATTTATAGGATCTGAATTTTAACTCAATTGTTTTCCATTTTTATTTCTCTGCGATACATTTTAATCAAACCTAAACAAATGATTGGAGTCATTGAGCGGAGTTTGTATTTTTGTTATTGAGGGGCGCGTGATGCTTAGACTTTTGAATTGATACATTAGCGGGCTGCCGTATGGGAGTAAGAGCAGGAGAAGCAAAAAAGTAGAGTTGATCGTAAACTTATGGTGTTAGGCCCTGTTCTTTTGGACCAAATTGTCTCAATCGAATCAATCAATCAATCAATCTGAATGGAGCTGAGCTGAAATTTGAATGGAATCAATCGAACTGATCTGAACTGAACTGAACTAAACTGAAATAATAATAAAAAGATTATAATAATAATAATAATAATAATAATAATAATAATAAAAATAAATATTATAATAAAAATAGTAGCATTAATAATAATAATAAATATTATTATAATATTATTCATTAATAATAATAATATATTAATATAATCTAATATAATAATCTAATAAGATATATAAAAAATATAATAGTAATATAATAATAAATAATAATAATAATAATAATAATAATAATAATAATAATAGTAATAGTAATATAAATGATAATAATAATATACTATATTAATAATAATAACTAAAAAATAAATAATAATATAATAATAATAGGTATGATATAATAACTTATTAATATAATACTATTAAATATAATAATAATAAATATGTGATTAATAATATTAATAATAATGAGTATATTAATAAAATAATAAATATAATATAATAACTTATTACTATAATAATATTAAATATAATAATAATAATAAATATTTTATGAATAATATTAATAATAATGAATATATTAATAAAATAATAAATATAATATAATATAATAATAATGATGATGATAATAATAATAATAATAAATATATTAAATATAAATATAATAATATAAACAATACGAATTAATTATTAATAAATATAATAGTAATATAATAATCAAAAAAATAATATAATAATAACTATAGTAAATACATTAATATAAAAATAATAATAATAATGCTATCAATAAGAATAATAATAGTAATGTTGAAAAAAACTAATATGAACTGAACTGATCTGAACTGAACTGAACTGAACTGAACTGAATGGAGCTGAACTGAACTGAACTGAACTTATTAGAACTGCAATTAAGTCCAAAAGAACAGGACCTTATTGTACAAGGATATTGATAATTTATGTTTTTTTGTTGCGAATATTGATAATTTATGTTCAAGTATGCTTTGTCCTCCATGTCGGGTTCGGGTTGATTTTCGGCTAAATTTAATAAGCTGGTTGGAAGGTTGGTGATTAAATTTAGCTTTTAAAATAATTTTAGCAGAAATGTAAATAATTGAATATGAAACTCTTCTAATCCAGGCATAAATCTGATATGCAATTGGGCCCTATTATTCTCTTAAAGCCCAATATGGGCCAATTTAATCCAATCCATTTCCACAAGGCAAAATATGAATAAGGTTGTTGGTTGTTTCAGCAACTCTCTTATACGATCGTCTTATATTATAGGATTGGTCCAACGAAAGAATAGCTCAAACTCAATATTTAATTTTATTTACATTTTAATTTATTTTGATAATCGGACATCTTAACATGAATACATACATGTTAAAATGTGTAAATTCTCAAAAAATACACATTTCATGTCATTACATAAATCTCTTGATTAATTTTGTTTTAATTTATTTTCTCAAATCAAAAAAACAAAATAATGAGAAACGTTGCAAAAGTAATAAATTGTCAATTTATAATCTATAAATAATATACTAAAAATTAGAACTCTATAAATAGGGTGGCCATATTGCCACGACCTAAAATGATAAACCACGAAAATATCAAAGCTAAATGTCAAATCAACAAAGTCTAACTACACTATATTTTCGTGGCATTAACATTATTAGTAGTGGCATTATCAATTGCCTATAAATATCGTGCATGTAATGCACAGGGTCTACACTAGTTATAATATTATGTTATTAAAATTAAAAAAATTGTACAACTATATTAACTATTTTAATTGGATTTGGGGTTATTGTGTTCGTTTTAATGATAAACTAGTTTAGATCCCGCGCAATAAATGCGCGGTATTTATAGAATTTTTATTTTTATATTACTTAATTAGGTTAGACCCCGTGCATTAAATACACGGCTTATATGATAGTGGTATCTCATTAGTTATTCATTTTTCTCATCATTGCATTTTGCTTTGAGAAATAAAAATTTTAAACTGAAAATTAATTAAAATAATTGAGTAGCTTGTTGAAATGTCTTTTTGTAAATAATATCATTTTTATAACGCAAAGTTAATGATTCCAATTTATAAATTTTCTCATTTTTTTGTCCCGAAAGTAATTAAAACGGTTTATAATTTTGTTTTATACATAGTATATGAGTCAAATCATTTTCAAATAATAGAATCAGTAAAATATTTAATAAATCATAGTTTGATACAATTTTTTTATTAAAATATTTTAATTAAAAGATTATAGATTAGAGTTTAGTCAAAAAAAAATATAATTTGATGAAAAGATTAATTTTAATGAAAAGATAATATGTTAGTGAAATAAATTATTATGATTATTAGTTACCTTATTTAGTTAATATGTATACATAAGTGTTATTAGTTACCTTATTTAGAAAGATGCTTTTTGGAGGGAAAATTTGTGACATTGCCTATTCATTTAGTAAATAGGGGATTGGTTCTACAGAACAATTTTTATTGTTACATATATACTACCTTTATCACAAATTCTTATTTTAGACCGTAAGATCCGTCTGAAATAGTAAGACGGATACCGTTTTCTCTCACAAAAAACTCATCTAGGGAGTGAGTGACTGAGTGAGAAAGCACATGGAAGTGTCCCACTATCCATGTGCTTCACACTTGTGAGAGGTCTTATTATTTCAGACGGAACTTGCAGTCTGAAGCAAGACGGACTGTACCTTTATATATACTACCTTTATTTCAACTAGTTCATTTCAAAAGTCTTTCTCAGAAATGATAAAAAAAAAGTAAAAAGTCAACCCTTTTATAACTGAATACTTATTGTGCTTTTAGGAGCACCCACATTAATTAATGAAAATGTTAGAGCGACGCCATTGATTAATCCTCAGTCATTTTATTCTAAAAGGGCACTGATTTAAATCCTAGACTAGTTTTATACCCGTACAAAAAAATGTATGGGTCATAATAACAGGCGTTGTCATTAAGTACATGAGCATATAATTGAGCGTGATTAAGTGTTCAATACCGTGACAGGTCAAATTTAGAGAATCGAATATTTGATAAATATTATATTTGAATAGCAGATAATACACAACCGTATTTTATTAGAATTATATTTTAGGTATTTGACATGTTAGACCCGTTGAATGTATGTAAATTGCAACATTTTATGTAAATTGTGACATTTTAACTTATGTTGTAACATAAGTAGTTAAAATAGGAATATGAGATAGAAATATGAGGAACTGGGTTGGGAAGAGAGGGTAATTAAATAGAATAGAAAACATGGGGAACCTACATATTGAAACTCAACAACCAATGAGAACTCTTTAAAAAAACTCATCTTTTATACTATTTAGATTCCTAGGAACTTCCAAACATCTTAAAAGTGGAATTTGAAGACATTATATGAAAGAGCATGTGCATTAATCATTATCCACTTTACAGGCCCCTTAGAGTATCCGCAAAGGTGGGGAGGTGCCTCCCCATATGTCCTCTCTCTCCTCATATGGGGCTCCTCATTGTTGCACAAAGCTCCCCAACATTTGGGGTTCCACTGTTTTTAGAGGAGCTCCCCAAAAAAAAAGTAAGGCAATTTGTGTTACTTTTGGGGAGGTTCCCAAATTTTTATGTGTGAATTGGGGAACCCCATTGTTGTATAGGTGTAATTATGAAATGGGAAGGGTAAATGGAAAAGTTAGTGGAAAATGAGGTGGACGAATAAGAAAAGGAAAGAGAAAATATGGGGAGCCTCACCTTTGCGGATGCTCTTAGACCAGTTCCAAGACTATACAACTGGATGTACAATGAGTATTGTACATCCAAGGTTATTTTAGTCTTTTTTCAAATATTCTTGTAAAAAAAAGGGTAACGTAATTCAATTTTCAATTTAATCATCATTCACTGTTTCCATATTTTTCTAACTTCTCTTCATCTTCCTCCATCATCCAGTTAATGAATCATCTTCTCCCTTAAATTATTATAATTAATTGATTATGCGGAACTGAGCATCATCTTGAAGGAATTTTTTTATCCAAAATTTATAATGCATGAAAATAGTTGAAGCTCGTATTATTTTTACATTAGCTCGTATTCTTATCTGAATATCTCGTATTCTTATGTGCTCGTATTTTAAAGCTCATGATCATTTTAAGCTCGTATTCTTTTTACATTAGCTCGTATTCTTATCTTAATAGCTCGTATTCTTATGTGCTCGTATTTTTAAGCTCGTATTCTTTTTACTTTAGCTCGTATTCTTATCTTAATAGCTCGTATTCTTAGGTGCTCGTATTTTTTAGTTCGTATTCTTTTAATAATAGTTTGTATGATTGCTGTAGAAATTTACCTCAAAGTATTGTTAGATGCATTTTTCCTTCCTGAGGATGATATAAATTGCTTCTCGTTCACGAAATATTGTTAAATGCGTTTTTCCTCGATGATGATGTAAATTGCTTCCCTTTCACCATTTTAGAATCAAAATTATGGAAAGAGAGATTTGTCGACTGTCGTTTAAGAGAAATTTAGAGAAGGGAAGGAAGAAGGTTTGTCGATTGAAGAGAAATCAGAATTAGGGAAAAAGGAGATGCATAGGATTTATTTTTATTTTTATTGGGCTTAGATAGATATATATAGTATATGGGCCTGTTGTACAATGCTACTGTACAACAGGATGTAGGATCCTATTTGTGCTCTTAGACAATCAGAACCAATATTTAACATGCTTCGATTTCAAAAAAAAATACTCCCTCCATTTTTTAATATATGACGTTTTGTTTTTTCGAGGCGAGTCTTTGACTTTAATATTTATAAAAATATATTTGATAAAAAAATTATAAAAATTATACCATTAAATTCCTTATGAAAAACTCTTTTATATGAGTATACATCTCACTATATTTAAGCATATAATTTGAGAAATATTAAAGAGAGAAGTGTGTGTCTCGAAATGTGCGAAAGTCATATATAGAAAAATAGAGGGAGTATTTAACAAGCTCCGGCCTATGACTACTAGTAACAATTAGCAAAGTTGGCTCCACAAAAATGGTTAACAAATTGCAAGGTTACATGAATTAGATGACAAAGGGAAGGATTTTGTTTAATCAAACAAGATTTGCCCACATTTCACAGACACGTATGAACAATTAGGGCTGTTAAGTGAAATGACACACTATACACCATTTGCTAAGTGCCAAAAAAAACACATAAAGGTGATAAAACCATGATTGTGTTTGAGGAATGGAGTTTGGAAGGCGTCTTTTTTTTTTTTTTTTTTTTTTTTTTTTTTTTTTTTGTCAGCTGTAAAAGAAGGTTCTACAGTTTCATGGCTTGCTTAGCAAGGTTATGCGCAATGCCATTCATCTGCCTTGGAATAAAATTGAAACATAAACAGTGAAAGAAACTAAAAGAACCCCTAAGGTCTTCCAAGAGTCCTGCGATCTTGTGATTATCCTTGTCCACTCCTGCTATTTGGCTGATAAGTTGCAAGCAGTCCGACGAGATATCAAGATGTAAAATCTGCTCTTCACGTGCCCACTCCACGATATCCCGAACCCCCAGGGCTTCACTTACGCGTGATTCAGCTCTGTGCGCGCACTGTCTCGACCTATTTCCTGTCCCGTGCCATCATAAGCAATCCACCCGAAAGCCGCCTCAAAAGTCTGGTTCCAGCTAGCATCCACTTTTACGCGTACCACCGTACAGCCGGATGGTTTCCCTATCACACACACCGGGTGGCCGTTGCGAATATCGACTACATCCCTTTGGTGGGATCCTTCTTCCTCACATCGCAGTTCATTCCGATTTTGCCTCAAGTTCATGGAACTACACAAGATGTGTACTTTCTCCCCAATAACCTTGTAGACCATATTCGTGATCACATGCGAGTTGACCGCTTGATCTTGAAATTTAATTTTGTTCCTCATTGTCCATATGCCCCACAAAGTTGCCACAAACTGAATCACCTGGTTCATCCCCTCATCCTTTTTTTGTAAATAGTGTAGCCAGTCGCAAATCCAATTTGAAATTGGAATGCCCCCTGCACCCTCAACCCGAATGCCTAGGGCCGATCCAGCCCAGATCCTTCGAGAGAGCCCACAGTCCCTGAAAAGGTGTTCAGGTGTTTCCATTATGTGCCGGTCTCCTCCGCACATGTCACAGAACGGATCCGCATCAATCTTCCGCTTTATGATCTCATTCCCAGTCGGAAGCACATTTGTAATAATCTTCCAGAGCAGGAGTTTCCACATCTGTGGGATAGGCAACCTCCACAAAGACTTTCCGACGTAACGCGTCCTCGATCGCTTAGTCTACGATTGTCTTTATCCGTCCCAACTTTGGCCATGTAATCAGTAAATATTAAGCCATATCCACTCTTTACCGTATAATTGCCTGTTGTTGTGAGCGGCCAAAAAAACTTATCTTCGCTCCTCACTTCGCACCTTGGTATAGCAAGGATCCGTGTAGCCCACTCCTCAGTGAACAACCCTTCAATGAAGGCCTTATTCCACCTACCATTAGATTGGAACAGGTTTCGTACCTGCAGATTAGCAAGGAACCCATTGCTAAGGTTTAGCCAGTCTTCTTTGGGCTCCGGTCTCTCTCCCCCCACCCATCTTGCAGTCCAGACATTGATCTTCGAGTTAAAACCAGGCTTCCACCCCATATTCTCCATGATGACAGATAACCCATATAGGATGCTCCGTGTACCCCATGAACACCCGGAGCTCCTACGGGGAGTCATACCTTGGTGGATCACCTGTGTGCCAAAAATCTTTTGCCTGAAAATCTTGCAAAAAAGAGATGATTCTCCAGCAACGATTCTCCACCCATGTTTGGCCAGTAAAGCTTGATTGAGACATTTCACATTGCGAATGCCCAAGCCACCCCCACTCTTTGGTAGGCTCAGAAAATTTTTGCTACACCAGTGGATATTATGCCCCATCCTACATCCCGTCCACCAAAATTGTGCCAAAATAGAGTTAATCTTATTTGCCACACTTACCGGTATTTTGAAGACCGATAGAAAGTAATTTGAAAGATTTGATAGAACCGATGAGATTAGAGTAAGTCGTCCAGCTGGTGAAAGAAAAATCCCATTCCATGAAGAAATGCGTCTGGTGACATGTTCAATAAGAGCGTTAAAAATGCCTTGTTTTGAGTCTTTAAATTCAGCAGGGATACCCAGATACTTCCCAATACCATTGTTCTTCTTGATATCAAAAGCCTTCATAATCCTCTGGGCTTTGGCTAAAGTAGTACTCGGACTGAACAGAATCCCTGACTTATCCACATTCAACCTTTGACCCGACGCGTCGCAGTACTACTTGATGATTTGCACTAAATGGGTTACCGAATTCCCCTTATCCTTGAAGAAGAAGATTGAGTCATCTCATAAAAAAGAGGTGTGTAATAGGGCTAACTTCCTTAACCAATTGAATACCATGTACCAATCGAAGCTCGTGTGCGTGTCTAACATTTCGGGACAGAACCTCCATACACAGAATGAAAAGGTAAGGGGATAGCGGGTCCCCTTGCCTTAAACCACACCTAGGCCTGAATTGTGGTAAAGGAACCCCATTTACCAGGATTTCATAACTCACCGTCGTGACACAACTCATCATGAGTGAAATCAAATGCGGAGGGAAACCGTACTTTACCAATACCGCTTCCAAGAAATCCCATCTGACTCTGTCATACGCCTTGCTCATATCTGCTTTGAAGGCACATAATGCCTGTCTCCCCTTTCCATGGCTCGAGATTTTATTGATGGCCTCATGAGCCACCAGTATATTATCACTAATGTTCCTTCCTGGGAGAAAAGCATTTTGTGTTTCACTTACGAGTGCACTCATCACTTTTGCCAACCGATTTGCTATGCACTTTGTCACAATTCTCATCATCACGTTACAAAGGCTAATAGGCCGATAGTCCGTAACCCCCTCCGGACTATCTTTCTTTGGGATAAGCGTGATAAAAGTTCTATTGAGTTCCCGTAACACTCTCCCAGAATTTAGAATCGAAAGAATAGCCTTTGTAAACTCACCCTTGAGCATAGACCAGCACCTTTGGAAGAAGACAGCAGGTATGCCATCCGGACCCGGAGCTTTGAGCGCTCCCATTTGAAAGACGGCCGTGCGGACTTCCTTAGCGGAGAAAGGTCTACCTAGCCGGTCAAAATCGTCCTGTGAAAAAGAATATTCCAGGTGATTAAGGATTGGATCAAACTCGGAGTTTTCTCGCCACTCCAGGTTGTGTTGGAGGACAAATAGAGCTCCATAAACGTTTGCTGGAATTCATTTCGAATTAGGTCCTCCTCATAGTGCCAAAATCCCTCCAGATCTTTAATCCCATGTATATGATTTCTTCCTGCCCGGCCCTTCACCCAGTTGAAGAAGAATTTCGTACACGTATCTCCATCAACCGTCCATTTCATCTTTGCCCGTTGTCTCCAAAAAGCCGCAGTCGCTCTTGCAAATTCTGTCACTTCCTCATTTACTCTTGTGTATTCCTCATCTCCATTTCCCGTGATAGCCAGGGTCATACCATGTTCCAATCTTTGATCAAAATCATCCCATTTCATTCTCCATTCAGCTCGTTTATCAAGTGCCCAACGCTTGACACCCATCCGGATCCTTGAGAGTTTCCGAGTCACTTGATACGCCGGCGAACCCCTATCACTTCTTTTCCAGTCTACCCGGATCTTTTCCATACATTCTTCATGGTCAAGCACCCACGCATCAATCTTGTATGGTCGATTTCCAGACATGGCTATAAGATTCAAATCAATTTCAATAGGCGCGTGATCCGATATTTGGATGGGGTAGTGTTTGAGTCCAGTATGTGGAAAGATCGTAAACCAATCCTTCGATCCAAAAGCTTTATCAATTCGTTCATAAACCCGCTTCTCCCCCTTCCGATTATTACACCACGTAAAACATGGTCCCTTAAAAGGTATGTCCAAGAGCTCATTGCGAATTTTCCACAAACAAAAATCATCCATTCCCCCGATTGGCCTATGGTTCAAACTTAATTTGTCACATCGATATTCGACTTGATTAAAATCCCCTACCATGAGAAATGGAGCATTACAAGTGCCAATCCATTCCTCCACATCTTGAAGTACGGAAGCACGCATATGGACACTCGGAGCGCCATAAAAGAGCACAAGATACCACACTAATCCGTTTGGAAGGCGTCTTAAATGGTTCGATAAAGAGCATTCACAGCTAAAAAAAAAATTACTCCCTCTATTTAACTCTATTTTATAAGTATTTTTTTTTTCATTTAACTCCACTTTACATGTTTCTTTATTTGGCTAAGAAAATGACCATTTTATCCTTACTGAAAATCTATATTTACAAAAAATGTCATTCATACCCTACACTAATCCACCATAAAACCCCACTCCTTAATACCCATGAAAATCTATATTTACAAAAAAATTTTTTAATATTTTTAACCTCTCAATTCTCTTTCCGCTCCTTAATACCCATGCAAAAAAAAAAAAGCAAACTTGCAAAATGGAGTTGGATGGAGCCCGTGGAGGGAGAACTTGTTTTTTTGTGGACCCTTAACCCATCCATCTCATTTTATCGAATCCGTTTTTAAAATAATGCTCAAAAATAAAATAATTGTCGTTTTGGGTCGGTTTTGAAAATAATTATCGAAATGGTGTCCACGTAGACTCGGTTTTTACGAGCCTGTGCTGGGTTCAAACACGCCATACGTATTGGCGTGTTTAGTTTAGAAACACGCCATATGCTATGGCGTGTTTCTTCAGTCAAATTTTTGGCTCAAACCAGTAGCAAAGCTATTGGAAACAAATAGAATACGCCATTACGTATGGCGTGTCTTCTTCAATAAACACGCCAATATGTATGGCGTGTTTCCTCAGAATCCTTTTTTTTTTTTTAACAAATTTAGTCTATTTCCGTCACTTTCTACCAAAAAATACAAACCATTCACCATCTCTTCCTCACAAACACCCTAAGTGCGACACAACAAACCTCACTTCTCTCATTTTTTCCTCACCCCACTCTCCTCTCCGGTGAATCTCCGGCGTGTCTCCGGCGTAATATTGGGTTTGCTTTTCAAATTAAACACTCTACCTAATTAGCAAGGTAATTTAATCCTTTGAACGTATTTAATTTCATCTTTTGAAGGTAGATTTAGCTTATTTTGTCTTCATTTTTGGTAATTATGTTGTTTTGTGCTTTGATCTACAACTTATATATGTTAATTTAAGCTTGTCTAAAAAAACCCCCAAATTTCGAAACCCTAATTAAGATGAACGATTGTTGCATTTTAATTGTTGTTTAGGTATGTATTTTAGGGAAATTAGGTTATAGTTAGTTGATTTATACTAAATTTGTTCAATTTTCTTGTATAGAATGGAAATTTGTGATTTTCCTCTTATTTGTTATTGGGATGGAGAAGTGTTGGAGCAAAATGGATGTGTAACTTATAGAGGAGGGAATCAATGTTTTATTTTAGCTAGTACAAAGATGACATATCTTGAATTAGTTGAAGAGATATATAAGGGGATCGGCATTCAAAGTTTGGGTACTCAATTGAGGGTGATGATGAAATTTCCAAGTTTCGGGTGTTTCAAAATTGTACCCCTTAATAACGAGGGAGCCTTTAAAGCGTTATGGGCAAGTATTCGTCATTCACATGCTCCTTCAATGGACATATTTGTAGAAGTTTCCACTAGTCAAATTGTCACTCCTACACCAAGTATTAGGCTAGATGATGTTGCTCAATTTGTTTCACTTGAAACTAATGACGTAAATGATGGGGAATTTGACGGTAACTTACAAGGTGATGAGATTGATGGGGAATTGGCAATACTTGATGAGAATTTGTTGGCAAATGAAGAAGATGGTGATGATGATCTTGTCTTTGCTAGTGCTCCCATTGTTGAGTTTAATAAGATTGATCAATTAGATGAGGATGAATTGAATAGTTGGAAAACTTGGGAAAATATGGTAAGACATGAACAAGGGAAAAAGTTTGCGGTTGGACAACTGTTCCCAAACAAAGCTTCACTTAGCGATGAGGTGACATCATATTGTGTTAAAGCAAATCATTTTTTCAAAGTTGCCGAATCAAAGCCTAATAATATTACCTTCAAATGTGGCCGGTCTCCTACACCATGTAATTGACGGTTAAGGGCTACACAAAAAGACTTTCATTCTAAAGTTTTTACCATTGTCACATACAAAGGTCCTCATGACGAGTCTTGTATTTGTGACATGGTACCTCAAGACCAGATTAATTTGAAACGAGCATTCATAAGTCATGAGATTCGTAACCTTGTTGAGGGAGATTGGGGATATAAAGTTAACTCTGTTGTTACTTATATTTTAGATAAGTATGGTTACACAATTTCATACACCAAAGCTTGGAAGGCAAAACAAAGAGCAATTGAGGAAATATTTGGAGATTGGGATAAATCATATGAGTTGCTACCTCATTTCATGCAAGGTTTAAAAGAATCTAATCCTGACACTATTGTCTAATTTTATACAACACCAACAATGAACCCAAATGTGCAAACATTCAAGCATGTTTTTTGGGCATTTAAACCATATATTGATGGCTTTGAACATTGTCGACCAGTTTTAAGCATTGATGGAACTCACTTATATGGAAAGTTCAAGGGAACTATGTTGACAACTATGTCAATTGATGCCAATAACCAAATTTCCCGGTTGCTTTTGCTATTGTTGAAACCAAAAATACCGATAGTTGGCCTTGGTTTATGTCTTGCGTAAGAGTATTTGTCACTAAAATAAGTGGGTTGTGTCATATCCGATAGACACAAGGAGATTATGAAAGAAATGAGTGAAGTTGGTAGTGGGTGGGAGGAGCCGTATGCTTATCATAGAGTTTGCATTCGTCATTTGGCTTCAAATGTTAATACAAAATTTAGAAATAATGCAGTGAAAGAAATGTTTGGGTCAACGGCAATGCAATAACAAAACAAGAAGTTTGACATAGGATTTTATCGCCTAGGTAAGTTGAATAGAGAGGCACAATAATATGTTGTTGAAATTGGAATAGAGAAGTGGTCAATTTGCCATGATGGTGGACATAGATATGAAATATTGACTACTAACTTGGCGGAGGCATTTAATAATGTACTTAAAGGAGCATGTTTTCTTCCCGTAACGGCACTCGTAAAGTGTGTATTTTTTAGAGTTAATGCGTACTTTGTTGAGCGATATGAGTTTGCAAGGAAACGGTTGATAAAAGGGCTTCATTATAGTCCAAAGATCACAACCTTGTTGGAGAAAAATTGCAAAAAAGGAGCATACCATAAGGTTGTAGCTATTGACCATGTCGGAGGGGTGTACCAAGTCACAACACGTAGAGGTTCACGACCCATGTCACATGTTAACCATTTGCACACCGTTGATTTATTGAAGAGGACATGTACTTGTAACAAGTTCCAAACATACAAGTATCCATGTTCACACGTGTATGTCGTTTGTAAAAAGAAGGGTTTAAATGCTACTCAATTTGTGGATATCGCCTACACTACCAGAGAACACTTAGCTTCATATGCTTCTAAATTTCACCCTTTGAAAGATGAGGCTTATTGGGGTCCTTACAATGGGCCTAAAATAGTGTGTGACGAGCTAAATAAACGGGGAAAAGGAAGACGGAAGAATAAAAGATTTCTAAATGAAATGGATGAGAAGAGTAAGAACAAGGTGTCATGTAGTTTGTGTCGTGGTCTAGGCCACAATAAAAAAACTTGTACCATGAGAGTTAACAATTCACAAGGGTATTCTACTACTTACACTTGTCTTTAATTTTTTTTAATTCCATAATTTTTTTATTATTTCAACATTTATTTTATGCTAATCTAACAACTCTTCAACTCTTTCAAATGTGCAGGATTAATGGAACAACATCAACAACCAAGCCCGGTGACCCGGAACTTCTCACACAACAAGAGGTTCACAGGAGCAAGGCAATATTGGAAGGGGGGGACGTTGGTTCCCTCCGATGTAGGTCACATTTAGTTTCGCACAAGGGGTTTTTGGTAAGTGATCATGTAGTTAATTTCATTAGGGACACTCTTTTTTTTTATTCATAGGTTAGTGGGTTTGAAGTTTAATGTGGATTTAATAAGTGCTTTGGTTGAGCGATGGAGGCCGGAAACCTATTCATTTCACTTGACTATTGGCGAGGCTACTGTGACCTTGCAAGATGTTCAAGTGTTGTTAGAGCTAAGGATTAGAGGGGATATTGTTAGTGGAACAACCGCTTATAATTAGCCCATGTTAGTAACTGAACTCTTAGGCAAAACACCGGGTGCTGGAGACCTTAAAAGGGCTTCTTTGAGGATTGGTTGGTTGTTGGAACAATTTAGTGGTCTTCCGGAAGATGCAAATGAAGATGTTCTACATCAATATGTGAGAGCGTATTTGCTTATCTTAATGGCAACTATCATGTTTTCGGATAAGAGTGGTAATGACATTCAAGTTGTTTATTTGCCTTTGTTGAGGGATTTGACCAACTTAGATAATTAATCTTGGGGAAGTGTCGTACTTGCTACTTTATATCGTAATTTATGTAGAGCAAGCAATGTCAAGTCAAAAGACATTGGGGGTCCCCTTATTCTATTGCAATTGTGGGCTTGGGAGAGGATTAGTATTGGTCGACCTACACTCATGGGACCCGTTAATGCTACTCATCATGGACCGAACCCATTAGGTTCTCAACATCAAATAAGGATTGACTCATTGGGTCGTAGGTAGGTAAGTGTGAATCGTAAGAGACCGGAAGGCATTACCACACTAATTGGGTATAGGGATGCTTTCGATACAATGCGACATGATCAGTTTATATGGCAACCTTACACCCAACGATTTTATCTTTTTTGCCCGGGTTTTGTTATGATGACTCCGACGATTGGGCAGTGATGGCACCTATGATTTGTTTCGACATTGTTGAGTGGCATTTGCCTAATAGGGTAGCTCGTCAATTTGGGTGGAAACAATATATCCCTTTAAATTCTAATACCGAACCTAACTTGCACAAAGTTGACAAAAGGGGTGTCTCTTCACGCAATTGGATAGAAAGACATTAACCCTACATATCAAGTTGGGTTAGGAGGGCTGATTTTAGGTTCCGTGGTTAGAGGGTGATATGAAATGAGCTACTAAAACCCTTACATGGTTTGGTACCGGGATCACACTATTCTTCGCATGAACCCTTTCTCCCAACAAGCTACTTATCAAGCACCATTTGGAGCCATACAATATCTTGTAAGTATACTTAATATACTTGTCTTTTAATTCTTAGCCAATATTTCATAAAATGTGATTTGTGATACTACCTATTTTGTTTTAGGCACATGGTTTTGTCAATGTCCATGATACATGTGATAAGGAGCTTCAACAAATGCCTCTTGAGGTGCCTCCTCATTTCCGCACAATGGTGTCACACATCCGGGACTACTCTTCTCAATCTCTTCAACATGTAGGCTATTCTCATCTTCTTCAACCAACCGAAGAAACAAGGGAAGAAAGTTCACCTATGGTTCAAGAGTCACTCGACTAAATGAATATGGATGACGATGCACCTTTGGTTCAACACACTAGGAGGGTTAGACGCTCTAATCCTTCTATGTCTTCCATGTCACCCGTCAATGAACAAGGTACCCCGGAGCCTAGGAAAGGGTTTTGGAGTCGCCTTCGAGGAAATAACAAGAAGAAGACTTGAAGAACTTAATGTAATAGTTAGACGATTAATGTATTTGACAATTTAGACGGTTAATGTGTTTGACATTTTAGTTGTAAAACTTTGAATTTAAACCCCTTGTGCTAGACTATGTGGTGTGTAAACTCTATTTTAGTTTTCAATAGACAATGGTTTGGGTCCAATTTGCAATGTTGAGTTTGGTTGTGCCTTTTGACAAGGGAACTAAATGAGGACGAAAGGAAAATAGGGAAAATAGCCAGCTTTGAAAAAAAAATGATGTTGCATAGACACGCCATACATATTGGCGTGTCTCTTCCCATAAACACGCCATACGTATTGGCGTGTCCCTGTTTTACCAATTTCCAGCTTAGTTTTAATAAGGTACTGGCAAAACACGCCACATCCAATGGCGTATTTCTTGAGGAAGACACGCCACTCTTAATGGCGTGTTTTCTTGTTCCACTTAGATCAGCTACTGGAATGGAGGTGAAAACCCCGCTGTAGAAACACGCCATAGGTATTGGCGTGTTTGCTGAGAAAGACACGCCATTAGCAATGACGTGTTTGGCTTGTTACACTTATCCCAGCTACTGGATTGGGGCTAGAAAATTGGGCTGAAGAAACACGCCATATCCAATGGCGTTTTTTCTTTTGTAAACACGCCAATACGTATGGCGTGTTTGGACTCAGCACAGGCTCGTAAAAATTGATCCTACGTGGACACCATTTCGATAATTATTTTCTAAACCGACCCAAAACGACAATTATTTTATTTTTGAGCATTATTTCAAAAACGGATTCCATTTTATCATAAGATATTTTTTGCAACAACAACTCTCCTATAGGACCGTCCTATAGCATAGGACGGGCTCAATAGAAGAATTAGCCCACTGAAAATATGAACCAAGACCAAAATAAAGAAAACCTGGATAACTATCGTGACCTGGGAGCATATTCTTCATCAAATAAATCCGTTTATCTCATCGTCGGGCCTCCTTGGCAATTACCATCGTCGTACGTCGTACCCTCCACCCCTATAGTTGGACATTGACTATGAAGACGCCCTCTCTGAGCAATGGTGATGATGATTACCAACAACCGGTTCGAAATCCGATGGTTTTATTTTGATTACTCTTGGTTTTATATTGAAAATTTGAGTTTTTTATTTGTACTCCATTACTTCAGATAAGCTTTATTTTATTGTCCCATATACATAGTTTGATGATTATTATTTTTAACTTGATAACTTACAATTTTAATTTGAAAAATGCGCACAATAGGATGAAGATGGAATCTTTCTTGTTATATTATACGGAGTACAAGCTTAGAGTTCTAAGCTTTTTACTTTACTAACCAATAGCTTTACTTTCATTACTCGATGTTTCAAAATATTTTTGCTTTAATTTTTATGAATTGATTTGTAGTTTAATAACTCCTAGGTGCTTGAGAAGTACAGTAGTATTTTAATTTTAAAGTTAAAACCTCTTGATTTTGTGATGAGTACCTGCGGAGGGGTTACGTGAATTACGATCATCAATCGCTGGCGAACCACATGGTGGAGACTAGATCAGGGTTGTCGGGATGAATTATTTTGGGCATTGAATGGTGGTTCATATGTGCGGGTCAGGGATTCCAAGGAGTCAAGGTCTCAAGGACAGGCCGAGAAAGATGATGAAGTAAGTACTCCGTAACTAGAAAGGTTGGGCCATCTCTTAATTGGGCTCGTCTTATTGCAAGAGTAGTCTTATAGAACAATTAGTGTTTTCGCAAAAACTTTACCCAATAACAATTAATTTTAAATAAGTCTTTACCTCCACTCAACAACAAGATCACATGAAAAAAAAAAAGAATAAAATAACCAACACTCACAATTGTCATTGTCAAACTCATCACATTTAGATGAGAGTGATAAAAAGTTTTTTTTAGATTAATACTTTTTTTTTGTTGTGTAGTGATGAGTGTGAAAATATCATGTTTAAGTATAAATGTTTTTATTCTTGTGGGTGGTCTAAGTACTCTTTTTCTTATAAAGATTTACATCTTTAGAAACTTAATCGAGATAATGAATATGAATAGTGTATACAATACAATATAGTACTACGACTAGATTGTAGTGTTTGTTTAGAGCGCAACGTGCTCAATTGATAGCGAGTTAACAAACTAAAATAAATTAATAGAGTATACATACTTTAAATAGATAGAAATAGCGATTTCTAAGGTCGGATATCTTGATTGACGACTCCGCTATCAAAATGAGCTTAAAATCATTAAGATAAACAATACTAAATGCCTTAAAAGACTCTCTTGTCCTACTTTAGTAATTCGAGCGGCAAGCCTCATTAATTCAGCTCTTCTGGGAGAAGTGTCAGGTGCTGAATTCATAATTATATCCATGTCATGTCAATGTGTCATGTGGACAGGGGCACAAACAGAAAAGTGAAGAGTCGAAATAAGATAGATGGTCACTAGTTTCAAAAACGACGATTTATTTTTCAATTTGATGGCGAGATTTTCGATTATTCAAGAGTTATGGTTACACTTTTTATAAGCGAATAAACTTTGACTGACAAATCTTTTGGCCTCGAATCTAGAAATTAAAGAATTTTTTTTTTCAAAAATGGTCATCTTTAAATGATTTTAAGTCTGAAAAAATCAATTTTTCCAATGTTCGTAGCCGAAAATTATGATCAATTAAAGTTTGTTTCTTTTTCCAAAATACCAAGTCTATAAATATTATTAAAAGCCTCCTCTAAAATGGCTAATAAACGCCAACCGGACAAATCCACGTAGGATTAGAAAAAGCCAGCTGGACTTCGCTTTCCCACGTGTTTTCCACATCAACTGCCACCCTATCTTTCCTACCACTTAAGGAAAGTCAGTAAAATAAAAAAAATCAACCGCCTAAGCCAAACAATCTTCCTCTGTTCCTTCATCTTCCTCCTCAGTTCAACCGCTAAATCCAATTGAATGCCCGTATTGAGTGCATACTAATTATAATGGTTCGGTTGTAAAATTCATCAGAATCACAGTTATTATATTTCATAAAACAATACAAAAAATGACCCTTAATCTTGAACCTCTTCATATACCTCTGTCCGAAACCGAAATCACCATTAGTCACTATCAAGTCACAACGTTATCCCCCAATCTTTCATCTGTTCTATATTGAAATTGATTGATAGTTATTTCGCTTCAATTTGTTGCAGTGCCACAAAATCCGGACAGAATCAGCGTGAGAAGAATTGAAGCCAATAATTTCGAATTCCGTTGGATATCGACTCCCTGTTTCAAACTTGTAGCGGGTTAGTACTCTGCCTTTCTTTGTTTCGTATATGATATAGACATGTAAATGCTTATTATAATTTTGTAATTGTAATTTAGTGCTCTTTGAATTTGACTTACGGTAAATTTAAGGCGCAAACTTATATGCGTTTTTTGCTGCATACAACAGATGAATTAACCGCACATTTGATTTGGACGAATTGATTCCGCAATTCCAGTTTTATAAGAAATATATGACAAATTCCTGAAACTCCCCCTTTGGTATTGAGGTACGATGAATGAGGTGGTGTTTATCTGCTTATTATAGTGCTCTGTGCTCTTACTGATTTACTTATGTTAGAATTAATTTAAATATCGTGAAACATGACCTCCTATGGTGCAAGTTTAAGAAAAATTGGTGTTGATATCCCTGTCCAAGCCCGTAAGTCAAGCTGATAGTTGTGACTTCCTCTCTTTTTGAATGTCTCATTTTGATTAAAGTATAGTTTGAGGCAATAAGATGACCCTCTCATGATTTACCACGATCAAGCTTTTTTGCCATGGAACCCTCGGGTATCCTCCAAGATATGCAATAGGCACGAAACATCTCTTTCAAGCGGTTCTGTTTCATGCAATTGGCTGAGGGTATTAATATTGAACTTTGTCCAGAGATTATGTAATGTGGAATGTTCAACTTCCTTTCGTCTGTGAGTCTACATTGTTAGAACGTTACCTTCGCCTCTCAGTTTTGTATCAGAGTCATACTAACGGGAAAAAAAATGAAACTTGTTGACAATTTAATTAGTAGCCATTATAAACCTTAAATGAGGTTAGATATGTTAAAGGACAGGGCCATCAATCTAACAGGGGAATACGGAAAACAACAAAATAAGTAAAAAAATGTGATGGACGTGTTTTTTGGGTTTCCGAATGCAAGGCAAATGATATAAAATATGCGGAATGAGATTGATCAATATTTTCGTCTATAATTTATCAGGCATAATTGCAATGGAACAAAGTTACCGTAAAAGAGGCCGTCCACGAAAACCAAGGCCTGTAAACGTTTCAGATCCGTTCATCCCTGACATGTTACCCCCGGTTGCTGCAATGTGCGACCTATACGCAAGTACGGCTTCCGTACAACTTTATTAATTTGTTATACATTATGTACCAGTCACCAACCCACCCTAACCTGGTAATACAAATTTGGTTCAACAGCTGCCACTACCGACCCTATGCACATTGAACCAAGACACCCCCCGAAAACCGATAACTCCGCGAACTCCTCCCACCTCCCACCCATAGGCAAGCGACCTGCGACATGTCATCAAACACTCATGCCAATCCAAATATCAGCTCAGTAAACCAAAACAAAGACGCTCATGACCCGGATTGTACACCCCGTAAGAGAGGTCAACCACGCATTGGAACAAGTGTACCTGTTGACAAACCTGTTTGCTGTGGAACTGAACCAGTTGTGAATCCCACAGCTGACATGAATGAAACTGGTAAGTGACTAAAATTTATTTACGCGTGACTGATGCGTGTCTTTTATATGATGTTTTACACCCTATTTTACACGCATTTCAGAGTTCATTTATGTAGTTTGTGCTACATTTCTCCCTATTTCCGTCTACTTTCGTATTTTTGTACATTATTGCAGAAATATGAAGAATTGAGCGAAAATCGAGCCGAATCCGTCCCTAAGTAATTAACATTGCATTTGACATGAAGTATTGACTCGAGGAATGAGCTTGGTGCGCGTTTCAAGGCCTAAAGATAGCAAAAGCATGGGTGCGTACGAGTTTAACAAGCGAAGAAGTGCTTCTCGACATTGCAGCCTGCTTCAGATGGATATATCTCGAGTTCTAGACCTGATAATCGAGTGATTCCAATTGGAGGTGAAAGCTTATCCTCTTAGCTTTCCAACGCCGCATAGAACGACTGATTTGACCAAGTAACGAAGAAATGGCAGCTGTTTTAAGATCGGTGCGCACTGCAGAATTCGTCAGAATGCATTACTGTACAGCACCCTTGGTCGATCGACTGACCCACATGGTCAATCGACCAGAGCACGATTATCAGAAGCTACTGTTCATAGATACTCAGTCGATCGACTGGGTCTAGTGGTCGATCGACCACCCCTCGACTCTGACGCAAATTAAGAACGAGAATTAGAAGCCCAATTGTAATTAGTTTTTAGGTTTTTGCGTGACATCTCTATAAATAAGACCTCGAACATCAGTTTTGGGAGGCATTCAGGAGGTGTTAATCCCGTCTACTGATTTGACATTATTGCTTTAGATTCAATCATAATTAGTTTAGTTTTATCAATAAAGTCATCTTTAGCATTCTGATTGATTGCTCTCCTTTCTTATTTCGGTATTCTTCTTCCTAATTTCAGTTTATTGCTTTAATTCCTCCTTAGTTAGAATTGCTAGTTAGGATTCCCAAAGCCGTATTATTGATTCATGCTAGTTATTTGCTTAATTATTTCGATTATGAATTCTATTGTTATTATCAATCTCGTAGTTGTAGTTAGATTAAATATGCGAAGCTAATTACCCCGTGCTAAGATGTGAGGGGACCTGCGGCGAAGACGATGTAGATTAGTAGACCTGATGTCGGCCTTTGGTCGATCGACTGGACCCGTTGGTCGATCGACTATCTTAGCTGGTCGATCGACTAATGCGCGATAAGAATAGCACCGTTTCAATGTTTTAATTGCAATATTTGACAACGAGACCGGGAGGAGACTTGTTAAATACTTGGGAATTGACCAACCCACAGATCGAGAGATAGGGAAGGGAAATTGACTAAATTGAAACGACTAAATTTTACTAAGATCGAAAGATAGGTAAATTTTAGGCTTTAGGAATCACTTTTCGGGCGAGCTAGTATTAGTGAGACCTAGGGACCGATGGCAAAGGCGAGAGGCGCTACTTGTTAAGTTGGACCGAGAGGACTTCTTATTTGCCCACCTATCGTGATTTATCAGACTTACTTAGATACCATCGTCGTAGCTGCAGTGAACCGACCGTCTTAGCATTCTTTTTATTATTGTTTACATCTCTTTTTATTACTTGCCTTTTATTTATGCATTTAGACTTAGAAATAATCCAAATCAAAACCCCCCAGAAAATTCATAGACTGAAATAAGACAATTAGAACTCCCTACCTCCCTGCGGATCGACCCTTGCTACCACTAGCTTCTGTTAGTTTAGCTCGGAATTATAAATTTTATTTTTGATACTAAACGACGGTATCAAATTTTGGCGCCGTTGCCGGGGAGGCAGCGCTAGTTTTAGTTGTCTTTAATTTTAGTCTTTCTTTCTTTAGTCTCAGGGAACTTCGGTTCCTTGAGACCGTTCTCATGTCGTTCCTTTTGAGTTTTCCGCAGGAAGAGAACGAAATCTTTGGTGTTTATTTAGCCAGACTTTGGGAGTTTATTGAGCCCCCAGGCGAGATGCCTTCTCTCGATCTCCAAATATCTTTGCACCATTTTCCCAAGATATGAATGACCCTACGCGAGCATACCTCGAGTCTATAGGTAAGTTGGATTTCGAAGGAATCCCCGTCATTGAGGTATTAGAATTCTTTAATTGGTTTGCTACTGAATCTCTTAAACCTACTTTTTCTCTTCATGTTGACTCAGATGAGGGGGTGGGTGAGACCTTAGAAACCGATCTAGGAAATGCTGACGGAGACATAGAGGAGACCATTAGCGTGGTTGACAATCCTTTTTATGAGGATAGTTTAGAACCCCTTTATGATTCTGGCACTGATAGTGAGGTCGATTTGGAGGATCTCTTTGAGAATCTCCAGCTTGACGAGTCTAGCGATAAGGAGAGTGAGGAGGAAAATTTTGTGATCTTGAAGTTAATTGGGATGTGTATGACGATATTATAGATGAACCTATTATAGAGGACCCGATTGACCCATTTGACTTTACCGCCCCATGCATTTGGGACGATTATCCACCTTCTCCCTTAGTTGACCAGACTCCTCCACCTCACGCTCTTACCCGTCCGAGCATCCGGATTCTACTCGCGTTATTTTTGAGTCAAATGCTCTGAGCTCCTTTGTTTATCACCTGTGGTTAACTTGAGCTTTTATATTCCGCCCTTAGCTGGAGGGCAGAATAGCTTTGTGGACAATTTTAGGAGCTGCCATAGAAAATTTGTTAGGTTTAAATGTTTTTACATTTTAATTTCCTATGTTTTTACTATATTATGGTGCTACTTACGTTTTGTGTAGCACATGCATGCTATTTGATAGGTTGCTTTGAGAGCCTTGAGTTGTTTTGATTGGGCTCCATTAGAGTGAGTCAAGAAAAAAGAGGTCGAGCGGGACTGTCTCAAACCAGCGCTAGCTAGAGGCAACCCGGATGTGTTTTGTTTTTGTTTTGAATAAAACCTCATAGTTGTTTAGAAATAAAAACTCTTAGTCGTGTGCTTGTTTTTCTTTTTAAACACTATAGATCACATTACTTTGGGTTTTGCGCAATTTTTGGGCGCGTTATTATGTGCTTTTGCAGGTTGAAGACCATGATAGCTTAATTTATTGAGCTAATTAGACGAAATCGAAAAGTTACAAAGAGTTAGTTCGATCGATCGATCGCCAAAGATGGTCGATCGACCGAGCCGCATCTCGAGTTTCTCGTCTGTTCACTTCGATCGATCGATCGGGTGATGTGGTCGATCGACCACGCCATTTATTGTACCTATTTTCGATCATTCCCCCTTGTGTTTGATCGTTTTGCGGAATTGAGGGAGTCTTCCCTCCACTTTGTTTTCCGTCTTATTTCTTCCTTTTTCGTAACTTTGCACATAATTACCATCCCAATTTTGCTTTCTCGATTTTATGCGCGGTACTGCTTGTTTGTCTTTTGGTATTTATTGGTAGCATCACTGTTGCTCATTGAAACCTCCTAGCTCACGGTGGTTTGGGGAGGTTTCCTTTTGCTGCGCTTAAAGTCTTGTGAGTTCCCGAGTTCCACTTCATATCATATTTATTTATTTACCGCAAAATCCCATTTCGTTTTGCTTTCATTACATGATTTTGTACAATGGGGACATTGTGTGATTTGGTTTGGGAAAGGGTTTTGCATTGCATTCACATGTTTCATTGCATTTCTGTTTCACGTTTACATTTTTGTCTTGCATTGTTATTTATTTTCACTTATATATACAAAAATCCAAAAAAAAATTGAAAAATTTCAAAAATTTCAAAAAATGCATGTTTATTTTAGCATATAGGTCGAGTCGGAACGGTAGTATTTCAATGATGACATTGCATTTGCATCTGTTTACGCCTAAGCCTTGCTAATTGACATGTTATTAGTAGAATCATATATGCATAGTCTACGAGTTTTCGTTAATTTCTTGCTGAACTTGAGACTTGATTTAGAATTTTGGCAAGCTACATCATTTTCTAAGGTTTTGGAGCTTATAACTTGTGACATTCATGACCAGTTTATCTAGGATGTGAGTAGTTACTCCTTATGAGACATGTTACATTAATTTGCATAAATATGAACTTGATCTACTTAATACCTGTATGCATTTGGTTTGTGGTTTGTTGACACATGTGGAAGAGGTATCCTTTATTCATTTTACCCATAAGCTCCACACTGCCAAAAATAGCCTTTTTGTCCCGTCACTACATCCTACATTTAGCCTGCCCTTGTCAAGCTAGTAGTTTATGTTTTCGGGATTGTTACTTTGTTTTTGGTGGAATATGCTCATTTGAGATGATGTTGGGAAGAAAGAAAATAAAGAAGGAAAATGAAGAAGGAAAAGGAAGGAAAAAAAAAAAAGATAGAAAAAAATGATTCGAAAAGAAAAGAAAGAAAAAGAGTGTTCGGTACTGTAGAGGACGGTTGATCGACTTGCTATATTAGTCGATCGACTGCATCCCGAGAAAAAGAAAGTTCGAAAAAATCACATGTTGCAATTATTATGATTTGGTGATTTCCACTCCCATATTATCGTTTATATTCTTTGGGGAGTCAATTTTATGGAGATTGTGAGTTTTGTGCCTTGAATTGGCACCGTCTTGTAACATTTACATTGAGTTTGAAGTTGGGATTCGCTTATAGTTTGGATTGTAGTTACTAGCTTGGCTTATTACTCCTCATATCCAAATTCATTTTAGCCCCTTCTTACCCTTTACCTCACATATCCATATTTACCTCGGCATGTGTCATGGTCATCTGTTTGGTTGGAATGCATATGTACGGTTGTAGAGATTACTTTCATATTAGATTGGAGGCATGTTTTCATAGGTCGTAGTTAGGTGAGAGTCTTTACAAATATTACTTCTTTCTATCTTTTACATATATTCACCTGTGTTTATTGAGTGATATGAGCGACCCGTGAGAGTCCGAATTGATAAGTCTCTACAGTTGACGGTTCAGCAGTTTTTAACGACTTCATAACTCGTTTGCATGATTCATATTGCTAATTGATTGTTGATTTGTTGCATTAAATTGGTTTAGGCTTGACAGTTTGCAATTCGCTCTGAGATTGAACTCGTTCCATTAGGTTTTAGGATCGAATCTAGTTCTTGCTTGGGGGACAAGCAAGGGTTTGGTTTGGGGAAGTTTGATGCGTGTCTTTTATATGATGTTTTACACCTTATTTTACACGCATTTCAGAGCTCATTTATGTAGTTTGTGCTACATTTCTCTCTATTTCCGTCTACTTTCGTATTTTTGTACATTATTGCAGAAATATGAAGAATTGAGCGGAAATCGAGCTGAATCCGTCCCTAAGTAATTAACATTGCATTTGACATGAAGTATTGACTCGAGGAATGAGCTTGGTGCGCGTTTCAAGGCCTAAAGATAGCAAAAGCATGGGTGCGTACGAGTTTAACAAGCGAAGAAGTGCTTCTCGACATTGCAGCCTGCTTCAGATGGCTATATCTCGAGTTATAGACCTGATAATCGAGTGATTCCAACTGTAGGTGAAAGCTTATCCTCTTAGCTTTCCAACGCCGCGTAGAACGACTGATTTGACCAAGTAACGAAGAAATGGCAGCTGTTTTAAGATCGGTGCGCACTGTAGAATTCGTCAGAATGCATTACTGTACAGCACCCTTGGTCGATCGACCAGAGCACGATTATCAGAAGCTAATGTTCAGAAAACTCAGTCAATCGACTGGGTCTAGTGGTCGATCGACCACCCCTCTACTCTGACGCAAATTAAGAACGAGAATTAGAAGCCCAATTGTAATTAGTTTTTAGGTTTTTGCGTGACATCTCTATAAATAAGACCTCGAACATCAGTTTTGGGAGGCATTCAGGAGGGGTTAATCCCGTCTACTGATTTGACATTATTGCTTTAGATTCAATCATAATTAGTTTAGTTTTATCAATAAAGTCATCTTTAGCATTCAGATTCAGTTGCTCCCTTTCTTATTTCGGTATTCTTCTTCCTAATTTCAGTTTATTGCTTTAATTCCTCCTTAGTTAGAATTGCTAGTTAGGATTCCCAAAGCCGTATTATTGATTCATGCTAGTTATTTGCTTAATTATTTTGATTATGAATTCTATTGTTATTATCAATCTCGTAGTTGTAGTTAGATTAAATATGCGAAGCTAATTACCCCATGCTAAGATGTGAGGGGACCTGCGGCGAAGACGATGTAGATTAGTAGACCGATGTCGGCCTTTGGTCGATCGATCGATTAGTCGATCGATCGATTGGACCTGTTGGTCGATCGACTAGCTTAGCTGGTCGATCGACTGACGCGCGATAAGAATAGCACCGTTTCAATGTTTTAATTGCAATATTTGACAACGAGACCGAGAGGAGACTTGTTAAATACTTGGGAATTGACCAACCCACAGATCGAGAGATAGGGAAGGGAAATTGACTAAATTGAAACGACTAAATTTTACTAAGATCGAAAGATAGGTAAAGTTTAGGCTTTAGGAATCACTTTTCGGGGCGAGATCTAGTATTAGTGAGACCTAGGGACCAATAGCAAAGGCTGAGAGGCGCTACTTGTTAAGTTGGACCGAGAGGACTTCTTATTTGCCCACCTATCGTGATTTATCAGAGTTACTTATATACCATCGTTGTAGCTGCAGTGAACCGACCGTCTTAGCATTCTTTTTATTATTGTTTACATCTCTTTTTATTACTTGCCTTTTATTTATGCATTTAGACTTAGAAATAATCCAAATCAAAACCCCCAGAAAATTCATAGACTGAAATAAGACAATTAGAACTCCCTACCTCCCTGCGGATCGACCCTTGCTACCACTAGCTTCTGTTAGTTTAGCTCGGAATTATAAATTTTATTTTTGATACTAAACGACGGTATCAATGACAATTCACTTTTGCCAGTTAATGAGTACATTTGTAATGAATAAAAAATAACAGGTGCTGCTGAGAACTATACCGCTCCTACGAAGGGCGAACCACCTTCCTCACCGACTATGAAGAACGCTACAAGTACATTCTACTTCATTTATCCCGGACCCTTTGGCACCCGACATTTAGTAAAGCTGTTTTACCTTAACCCGTTCACTCCTCGTGGTTTTCATGTGCTCCTTAAATTAAACCGGTAGCCGCCAGAAGGGCCTCAGTCGTCGCCGGATTGGCCGTCCATGAAAGGCTAAACTCTCTGCAAACTCACAACATTGTGCCACAGAGATCGCCCCCTAGACAACAGAAGCCTTACAACCTGATATAGGCGCAAGAGGTATAATCTTCAACAATTACCAAACTTAATAAGTGACTCAGTGAGCTACTTTAACGACCAAATCACTTTAATTAATTTTTGCGCAAAAAACAGGACCCGCAAATGCAATTTCCGCCCTCAACCAGACATCGAGCACCTCAAACACAAGTATGTCGTTTACCCTGCAATATTTACTACTCTTTTCCGCCTAGGGGAACATCGGCCTGTAAGATTAACAGTTAAGTCTGAGTACTCATTACTGCTTTAACCATTATAGCCACTGACTAATTATTCTGTTTCATTTTCAAGACTCCAGTAACCAAAACAAAGAAAAGAAAAACTTAAAAAAAATGTCACCTCAAATTGTCGACATTGCAGCCATGGTGCCATCAAAATCCCGATATCAAATAACTGCAAGTGTAACTCGGGTCTGGGAAGTTGCTCCAAACAAAACCGCAAAACCGGTATCACTCGACATGGTCCTCCTGGACAAACAGGTATTTCAAACAAACACTTAGATAAATAAAGAAAATAAAAAATAAACTAAATAACTAACATGCTATTTAACAATATGTACCAACAGGGTGAACATATACATGCAACAATCCCACAAAAAGTGGATACGCAGCTTCAAGGATGATTTGCAAGAAGGGAAAATATATAAACTAACACACTTTGAGATCGTTAAGAACAACAGAGGCTACAAACCAGTACACAGCAACGAAAACATCACCAAATTCACGCCTTTTACATCAAACATTGCACAAACTGAAGAGTCAACCAAAATAGAGAAACCCAAATTTGAATTCCATCAAATCAGAATGATTCATGAAAGAAACAACAAGACATACTACTTGATAGGTAACGCCCCGGAATTTATACTAAACTAGCGTAGGAAAAACAAGACTATTACAAAAAACTAAATGGTTGAACATACAGATGTGATAGGGGTGTTGACTGGTGTCGAAAACAAAACTGAAGTAAGGACATCAAACGGCATCACAGACATACGGAATATCTACATAGAAGATGAAAGGTAAAACCGACAAAACTCCTAAAACAATTCATAGAAAAATATAACTGGTAAACTAACAAGAAAAATACACAGGCAAAATGAAATCAAGGCGACATTATGGGGAGAAGCAGCAAACTGCATCAACGACGCGGAAACACGTGACCAGACAGGAACAAAAATCATTGTCATCACATCTGTGAGGGTATCGCGCTACAAAGGTAACAACCCCTACAACAATAATTGTAAAACAAGGAAGAAAAAACTAATACAAACAAAACGCAGATGAATATCAACTACAAAGCACAAATGGAACAAAACTGTACATCAACCTCAACATTCCGGAAGGCAAAAACCTATTGCAAAGGTAACAACCAACCAAAAAAAACCAAGGAAAAAATATAATAATCAACCAGGTTAACAAATTCGTAATTACAAAATTATACAGGATTGGAAAACCAAAATCGGTAATGCAGATTGAAAACAACACAGAAGATAAAACGGCAGACGACATGCAAGCAAATAGAAAAACCCTAATGGAGCTCAACAAAATGGAAGAGACCGACCAGGTAAGCCAACTCAAAAAACTAAGCATACAATACACACCACAGAAAACATACAACCTGTAAACGTCTCATGAATTGAAAAAAAAAAACAGGTTTTCACATGTGAAGGAGCGATATCAAGTGTGCGCACAGACGTGGAATGGAGATACATCTCCTGCCCAACATGCAAGAAAGGACTCGATGCCGACAACAACTGCCTGAAATGCCAAGAAGAGATCCCATACCCAACCCAAAGGTAAAAACATGAAAACGACCATATATATGGCAGGAAAAAATAATTAACCCAGATATGAAAACAGGCACAGATTACTAGCAACACTAGATGATGGGAAATCGAAAGCAAACATAGTCATATTCGATAAAGAAGCAGAGAAGGTTATCGGAAAACCAATTACAAAGGTTATAGAAATCTACGAGAAGGTAAGCTAAAAAAAATAACTTCCCAAATACTTGGATGTTGCAAAGAAATAATAAATTAAACAAACAAGAGAAGGGAAAGCAAAAGGTGTACGAAATACTACAATCATGCGTTGGGAGACAATACATATTCAAGGTCATGATTGGAACAACAAATTATGGGGATACAAGAGAGCTAAATGTGGTAAAGACATACTTGACTGACGGAACACCATCGGTAAGAACACCCACAAATTAAAATAGAAACAAACAAGTCTTCCCCATCAACAACTAACGAGACACTAACTCAAACCAGGCACTCCAAACTGGAACCATGGAAAACACCAAGAAACTGGAGCCCAAAACACCTGAAAAGAACAAGCGGAAACAAACTGCCGGGTAAGTATGAAGAACATAACAACAACCACATGACAAAACTAACAACCACACGAAATACAAAAATTAATAATAAACACAAATGACAGGCACACTATGGACCATACAACCACCCTACCAATGGAAGAAATATGGGATACGAACAAGAAGCATCGAAGTGAGGAGGCAGAACACTACGAAGATGGGACCGACAAACCAACGGACAAGGTTCACAACAACAACAAAGGAACAACTAAAAAAACAGCAACCAAGGCGAAAGACGGGAACAGATCAGAAGGTTCAGACTGATAAACAAGAAAGAAGAAATCTAAAAACGCAGAAAGATGAAGGGTAGCAATAGGAACTATTTCAGACTACCTAATCTTGTATTTCAAACCAAGTTTACCAACAACAGTAATAAAAATGAACTATGATACCAAAAAATAATACTACAAATTTTAAAACCAAACAACCATGAACGCAACACACGAAATACAGGGTAACCACGACAAACGAATATTAACAAAAAAGCAAAACGCACAAAATATGATGGAAAATAAATAACTAATTTCAACTACACAAGAGAAATCAACAGCAATAAGAAACTGATACACAAATAAACAAAACAGTAACCGGAAGTAGAAATTACCCATCCGGGGACAAGAAAAGTGCCTGACAACCACCGGCAAGAGAACGGAAAAAGGATCAATGGGATGCATGTGAATAAAACCAACCAGATCGACTCAACGGGATGAATGAGAACAACCAAGAAATGGCGAAATGACTAAACGATTCACGATTTCCTCTGGCAGGAGACGAAAATTAACGGTTCGCATATTGAGAAATGGTGGATGTAATGGGGATCGACTAAACAGAACGAAAAGTTATGATCATAAACGGGATGAAATGACAATTCGGGACGCGGAAATCGAAAAAATTAGGGATCAAAAATTGGGGATCTAATTCCATATGCATGCGGGGTGGGAGATTTAAAATGTTAGGTGGCATCCACCTAACATAATGAATGGATTAGTTTAAAACAATATGTTAATTTCTCAAATTCAAAAAATTATTAAGAGACAAAAACCGTCATCAAATCGTATACACCGTACCGGTATTGCCCCACCAATACAATTACTAAAAAACCGTATCATATCATATTCATATATACATTAAACCATTTCCAATAAATGAAAAATAATAAAAAACCAACCGTGTCTCCTATCGTACCCATCTAAAAACACAATAACAAAGTTTTTGGAAAAACGATAGCAAAAACCCAAAAAAATACTACCGGTTAAAAATATAAAAAATTACATTATGGTTATAAAACAACCAAAAAAAAACACAGAATACTTAAAAAAAAAACCTGTGATTCCCACGGGTGCCAAAACTAGTTATATCTTAAAAACAAAAAAATAATGAAGTATCACTTAGAATACCCCGATGTGTTTGGGAATCTAGAATTGGATTTGAATTCCGGAATTGAGACAATTCAAGCGTTTGGGAGCCCCTAGAACTTGGAATTGGACTCAATTCCCTATCAATTCCATCTTAGTTAAAATTTGGTACTCTCAAATTCCTACCATATAATAGTCATTTCAATTCCATCACTACTTGATTGCGGTTTTTTGTGATGCAAGTTTCATCGCAATTTTTTTATTTATGATTTTTTTTAATCGCAAATATTTTCCGTCACAAGATTTATTTTTTCCTAATGAAAAACTCAAAAAAAAAAAAAAATAGTGACTTCGACCCATACGTGACCTGTTGGAGTAAGTGTCCTCAATAATGGTGCGATCACATTATTGAAACTCATGATAAGAATACGTAAGGGATGATTCAATATATATAATCAACTGATCAACATTAATCGGTAATGAATGACTAACTAGAGTTTGACATTACTGTCGTTTGACGGTGATGGCCAGTTGATCCCTTAAGGTCACACCTAAAGGACGATTCCCTCAATTGTAAAGTTAATCGATTGTATGACGATACAAATTGAATAAATCCTTAAATTGAACAAATTGGTATATATAAGAGAGAATATTTTATCTTATTGTAATATGATTAAATGAGATTCAATTTAGTAATTAAAAGGTTATATTGATTATTGTTTATGAAACATTTGAGATAAGAATAATTAGTTAGTTATAATTACAAAATGTTGTAGATTATATTAACTAGACCTAAAGTGACCCATTTTATATACATGTAATTGGGAATTACTTGTTAATTTGTTAAATGTGATTTTATTTAATATATAATGATATTTAATTTGTTAAATATGCATTATTATGCCTAATGACATGTTACATGTCACATGCCACACATATTACAAATGACAAATGACAAAAATAAAATGGTGTCCATTTTAAGTAATGGTGTCCATTTTAAGTGGCCAGAACCAGTTTATGTAAGGGTTAGTGGGTGATTATTTTATGCTAATTGGAACATAATGATGACCTTATTGCATGAAAGATACCTACACCTATTCTAGCTTTTAAGGCAAAATTGGGAAGAAAAATTGGACTACCCTATGTGCCAAAAACCGGTTGCCCCTCTATACACTAACAAGAGAATTGTTCTCATTTTGCATGATAATTCTTATGCTCAAAATCTCTTCTCTCTACATAAAAATTATTTTATGCATAAATTTTGTTCATAAATTCTAATATTCACATAAAATTACTATGGTAGTAATATAACTAATATTAGAATTAATATTTAAGGTCACTACAAATATTATCTAGTTAATAATATTTGTAGTATTGTGGGATAGTCTTGGTGCAACTAAGAGGAAGTATTCCACTATGAATACTTGAAGATTTTGGAGGATCATCCTAATATGTTCAAGCTCAAGATCTAGGTTAAAAAGTGTTCTAACCCAGTGCTCATATTTCGTCCATTATCAATGTAAGAAAATCGTTTTCTCCTAACCTTGTTAATTTTGTTTTGCATGCATTAGATCTAATGTCTAAATCAAAGAATAATTTAGATCATCAATTAAATGAGTTTAATTAGAGGGTTAATTGAATCCTTTCAAGTGGTATCAGAGCATAGGTCGTGCATGCATAATCGGTTTGGTTTTCCGAGTTAAATGTAACTTAATTAAAACTAAAATTTGTGATTTATAAGGATAAAGCCACAAATTTTTTTGAATGTAATATATTCTGGTTCTAAAATATTTTTAGGTCATATTGATGATTTATGGATGATTATTGCTTATTTTAATGATTTTTAGTGAAATAATTACATTGTAATGAATAAAATGAACTTTTATTTACTAAAAATAGTTAAACTTCATTGATGGTCGTGATTTTTTAGTATGACCTCACATGCATATTTTGCATATTGTATGTAAAATTTCGGATCATTGTGATTAGTTTTGCATATTTTATGATTTTTATGTAATAAAATGGTATAAATGGAGGTTAAATGACTAAAAATAGTTAAACTTTGAAATAGGCCATGAAATTTTAATATGATGTCACATGCATATTTTACAGATTTTATGTAAAATTTGAGATAAATGTGATTTATTTTGCATGATTTATAATTTTAATGGTTAAAATGATATAAATAGTGACTATTTTTAGCCATAATAGCTAAAATGAATTTTATGGCAAGAATTTTTTTCCTAATGTTGTATATATGATATGGACATCAGATCTAAAGTTTCATGATTAATTTTGATTGATTTGATATGTTTATTGATTTTTATGTGATAAAGTCGATAAAAGGGCAACTTTATTAGTCATAAAAATTAATTCAAAATTTTTGGTTGAAATTTTGCCATTTACAGGTTTTGGAAATTATTTAAGAATGTTCAAAATTTTGATTTTGATTTTTTCATAATTTTTATATTTAATTTGGAATTAAATGGTAAAAGTTATGTTTTATACGATCTATTAATGAAGTAAATTATAAATATTTTTGAAGGCAAATTTTATTGAGTTTTTGGAATCTTTGTAATATTCCAGAATATACAAAAATGTGATTTCAAATTTTTATGATTTATTGGGAATTATTTCATAATTGTTATTGTTCCGGGTGTAATTCCGGAGCAGGATTTGTGTCCACGTAAGCTTGTAGAATGATGTCTTTGCTTGTCTCTTCCTTTCGCTCTTTCCTGTTTAAGAAGAACAAACTGAGGGCTCGGCTTGGTACCGAGCGTACTTACTCCGACGCTCAAGTCAGTAAACTTAAAGAGATTAAGTTGTGTGTTACTTGGCAAAGTATATTGTAGAGAGATAAGGGAGTTTATACCAGATTAATAGTGAGTTTTAGGATGAATTGTGGATCGTTTTCTCAATGAGGATTGAGGAGTATTTATAGACTTTCACTTTTTGTCACGTAGTGGCCAAGTGGCCAAGTGGCTAGCAGGTGGAAAGACTGTTCTACCCTCGACCGAGGGACCCATGGCAGGCCGGCTGGCCTGGTTGACTCCATGCCGAGGGGACTTGGATGTGAGTATGCGGATATGACTCCCGGCTGGCTAGTTGACGAGCCGAGACCCAAGTGACAGGCCGACAGGCTGCGTCGGTTAGGCTGTCTAATACGTTGACTTGCTGTGGATATCTTTGACCTTGCTCAATATGTTGACTCGGTCAGCGGGTGCAGAATATGCCCCATCAATTTGCCCCCAGCGTAGTCTATGCCGTGGTATGGACCTTCGATGAGTGTTGAGCGTATTCTCGCGCAAGTTGAACTTCTTCCCGCTTCTTCTTCCTCGGCTTGGTTGCTGTGCCGTACCATATCCCCCCTCCGCATGGATGTGTAATGGACATCCTATGTGGAAAAGAAAATGGCGCTGGCCGAGACCAAGGTTGAGAGTGCCGTTTGTACTTTTGATTGCCCCCGGCCGGTGTTGTCTTTGCTTTGTTGATCAGCTGGCCGTTTAGCAAGCAGATACCAAGGAGCGTGTCGAAGAAGTTTGGTAACTGTATGTCGATTGACATTCCGTGGCTGCATGCTTGACACGTGGCTTGGCATTGATTGGTGGACGTTTCATGGGCTTTGCCCTGATTGGTCCGCCTCATGGGCTTTGCTCTATAAATAGAGCAGTGTGCCCCGTTTTTTCGCCATCAAACTTCATTTTCTCAAAAAAAAATTCCCCTCTCTTAGTTTTTCGAAGGAATTTCTCTCTAGTCTTCAAAGCGTTACTCGGCGTAGCACTTTTTCCCAAGGTAAACAAACAAATTTTTCCAACTTTTTAATTGTTAAGTTTTTGTTGTCACTATGTCTTCTGCGGATGCTCAACCCAGCACCTCTCGCCAGGGGCGAACCGTCGCGTCCCCGATGAAGAGGAGGCACTCGGTTGTCACCTCGATAGGGTTTGGGGTCCCAAGCCGCTTTCTCCTGAAATTGATGAGCAATTTTTGGAGGGTTTTGATGATGACGATGATAAGGCGACCCCTTCTGTCGTAAAGAGGCCGCATTTCTCGTGGCACGGCGACGCCTGTTCGATCAGTCCTGATCGTGCCTGGACGAACAAGTTCGCTAGTTGCTCCGGTTCTGATCTTTTTAAAGACCATTATGCCTTCGGCAGGGGGTATAAAATTGTTATCCCTGAGGAGGGTCAGGCCGTCTGTTGCCCTCCCGATGGTTGTATCGGCGTATACATCAGACACCTGGAGTATGGGCTCCGGTTTCCTCCGAATGAATACGTTGTCGCCATAATTAAAGCCATGAATGTCGCCGTGGCCCAACTGCATCCGTTGGCCATCAGGACGATCGTTGGCTTTGTATGGTTATGCCTTTTTAAAGGGGAGGCCCCAACGGTGAACCTCTTCCGCCGGCTCCACCATCTTCTTGCAGACTACCCTAGGTGGCCGGGGTGGTACAAAGATACTGACCGAGGCGGGTTATGTCACCATTTCCAAGTTGACATCTTGCAAGGACTGGAAGGGGCGGTGGGTATACGTTGAGGTTTCGGAGAACTACTCGCCGCCGGTCCCTTTCGTGAGCGTCACACTTTGCGGTGTGAGAATCAAGGGGAGCATGACAAATATGTCTCCCGGAGTAAGCTTAAGATGGACGCCAAAAGCAGGTCTATCTTAATGAGGACGAAACGCGGGCAATGAGGTCTGTTTGAGGCCGAGAAAGATGGCATGCGAAGGGATGGATGCCCCGATCTGCGGTCGTTCTTCGGATGAGCCGCTCTGCCACGTCGACCTCATACCGGCCCTCGCCAGGGTGAGTGGGGTCGGATGAGGCCCATCTTTGCTTTTTATGTTTCGTATTTGAACCTTGATTTATTTCTTTTTCTTAACTCCTCGCCGTTTCTTTTACGACCGATTTGGCCCGAATCGCGCGACTCCGTCCTCAAGAGGTTGGGACTTGACGAGAACGGGAGAGTTGTTGAGCTGCATCCTAAGGCCGGGCCACGTGATCGCAGACCGGCCCCTCACGAACTTATAAAGCAGCAGTTGAAGGCACTGGATACGGCGGCGGCTCAAGCGCAGATTGCTGGTAATGTGCCGCGCCGGAGACCAAAGACAACGTTTACGATGGCAACGACGTCAACTCCAGCTCAATCTGCAATCCCCGTGGTCCAAAAGGATCAGGTGGTTGTTGATGTTGAAGAGGAGGTCACCGTTGTGGAGGGTCCTCCTCCTTCAAATAAGAGAAAAGAGGCCGAGCCTGCCGCTGCTGCTGTTACCGAGGCCGGGAAAGGAAAGGGACCAGCTCAGTCTTAGCCTTCTTGGGCAGAGGGCTGGCTGGTCCGGATCTAACCCATGGCTCGGATTTAGCAGGTTCATTGGGCATTCCTGATGACAGGCTTTCTGACATGTCAATGAATGTTGACATGGATGCTTTGTTAGGGTTTTTTGTAGATCAGCCGCCGTCAGCTGTCGTTCTCACTGAACGGCAATTGGAGAAGCAGCCTGTGCAGACGGGCGATAAGAACGTCACCGTTGACTCCTCATCCCAGAAGGTTTCCCCTGCTCAGCTTGTGGCGGAAGGCAGAAGGTTGTCCAAGAGGCTGGGGAAGTGGACTGAACTAGCCGGCGCTCATATTATGGAGCAAGAAACGGTCATGGCTCGAGCTGGCCCTGCGCTTGAACGGCTTAACCTCGATCTTGCCGCCACTAATAAGGAGGCCGAGAGGTCGAAGGAGGACTTCCAGGCCGCCAAAAATGATTTCCTCGCTGAGCGAAAGCTTAGGGAGGACGCTAAGAAGGCGGCCTAGCCGAGAGGGCCAAGGTTGAGGCTGCATTGGGTGATGCCGCTAAGCTGCGGGAGGAGCGGGACAAATTTGAGGGCGGCTACAACGCTGTGGTTGGGCAGAAGGAGAGGTGGAAGACTCTGCATTCGGCCGAGGCGAAGGAGCACAAGAACACAAAGGCTATCCTTGCCCAGAGGGAGAAGGACATTGAGACGTTGAAAACCGTCATCATCCCTAACATGTGTGCCCAGTACCGGGACCAGGCCGAAGATGCTACCAGGGAGGTAATTAAAGAGCTCCTTCCTGAAGGCTCCTTCCCGTGGAAAGATTTTGACCGGCTTCTTGATGAGAAGGCGGGTGCTATGAGGCAAAGGCGGCGGAGAAGGCAAAGGCGGCGAAGGCCGCCGAGGAGGCTCGGAGAAGGCGGCCCGGATGCTAAGGTGAAGGCGGACAGGGAGGAAGCCGAGAGGGAAAAGGCGGTGAAGCCGCCAAATCGCTCCGGCCTCCCATCGATGGTGATGCTTTCTCTACTGCTGCCGTGGCGCGCGAAACAAGCATAGGGAGACGGGCGGTCGTCACCAGATTCACCGGCCCTTCGAGACGCTTCAAATGTCGGGGCCAACTATTGAGCCTTTCCTCCCTGCCATCCTTTTGGCGCTTTCAAGTCTTATGTCTGTAACCTTTTGTTGTACCTTTTGTTTTTGTTAAACTTTGGTAGGTTGTGTTTAGGCTATCCCTATGGGGACGGCCGTCGACTTTGTTTTGCCTCACCTGTAAACATTTTTCAATAAAGTTTGTTTATTTTGCCTCCATTAAGTTGTCTTCTTACGTTTCAACATATTGAGTGCTTTTTCGTTTTTACTTTCGGCTTGGCCGAGGCAGTTAGAAGGCGCATCTCAATTGTACTTAAACGTTTTTAAACATGTTGACATGTCGGTCGCTTCCTCCTCCACTCCCAGTCTTAGCCGGAGCGAACAGATTTGCGCTTCCCAACCGTCGTTATGAACATGTTAGCGTATCGGTCGTTGTGTCCCCGTCACTCCCGGCTTTGGCCGAGGCAATCGAGGTTACGTCTCGACAGCGTTCGTATCTGTACACATATTGATCGCTTCCTCTGCCACTCCCAGATTGGCCGAGGCGGTTAGATTTGCGTTTCTCAACTGTACTTATACGTTCCTAAGCATGTTGGTCGCTTTCGCGAGTATCAACTGCATTGGTAGTGACTGCCCGGTTGGCGTCTACTAAGCATGTTGGTCGCTTTCGCGAGTATCAACTGCCATTGCGGTGACTGCCCGGCTTTGGCCGCGGCGTCTACCTTGGTACGGCTACGGAGGGGACAAGCATCTTGATGGAAAAATTTGGATCATTCTTCATAAGGTATAATTACGCGCTGGGGTGTCCACAGCGGTCTCGGACACCTCCGCCGTTTATACAAAATATTTCCTAAGGTTGTCCGTGTTCCAGTGGCTCATTAAAGGAACACCCTCCATGTCTGTCTGCCAGTATGTCCCCGGCCTCATTTCTTCAACCACTTTGTAGGGTCCTTCCCAGTTGGACGTCATTTTACCATGGATGTTTCCTTTGTTGGTTGCGCCTGACTTTCTTAGGACTAGATCTCCTACTCTTAAGTCTCTTTTGTGGACCCTACGGTTGTATGCTCTTCTTATCCGGTTTTGATATACTGCCAAGTTGAGCCGTGCCGTGTCTCGACTTTCTTCGACCAGTGTCTAGGGAGGCTCTCGGTGCCTTCCTCATTTTCGATCGGGTCAAAGGTTTGCGTTACGAATGTCGACACGCTTCAATTCAATTGTAGGACGGCCTCGCACCCATAGACAAGGTGGAATGGTCTGCACTCCCGTTGCTTCTTTCTCCGTGATTCTAAGGGACCACAGGACGCCGGGTAGTTCATCAGCCCACCTTCCGTTTAGATCTTCAACCTTCTTTTTCAGCCCGTTTAGGATTGTTTTATTAGCTGCTTCCGCCTGCCCGTTGCTCTGAGGGTGGCAGACGGAGGAGTATGCAAATTTGATACCGAGCTCCTCCAACCAGTTCATTACCATGTCGCTCCAAAACTCTCGGCCGTGGTCAAATACCATGACTTTGGGTAGCCCAAAACGAGTTATAACGTTCTCCCAAATCACTTTTCTTACGGCCGCCGTGGTCTTGGCAGGTACTGCGACAGCCTCGACCCATTTGGTGAAGTAGTCAACGGCGACGATTAGGTACTTCCTTCCTCCGGAGGCCGTCGGAAATGGCCCTAATAAATCCATCCCCCACTGTGCAAATGGTAGGGGCTAAATGTCGGTTGCGGGTCTCGGGAAGGTGCATGTATCACCGGAGCATGCATCTGACAATTCTTGCACTTCTTGGTCTTAGTTCTGGAATCCTCAAGCATGGTAGGCCAGAAGTAGCCGGCTCGGAGAGCTTTGTGGGCTAACGTTCTCGCCCCCATGTGATGTCCGCAGATGCCTTCGTGAATTTCTGTCAGGATGAGCTCCGCGTCGGCTGGGCCGACACATTTCAGAAGTGGTCTTATCACGGACCTTCTGTATAGTTCCTCTTCGAACACCAAGTACCATGCGGCGATCCTCTTTATCTTCTGAGAGAGACTGCGGTCCTCCGGTAACTCTTTTGTTAGTTTGTATTTCATTATCGGAGTCATCCACGTCGTCTCGGCTTCGATGTCGCCCACCATGCCGACGGTCTCAGTGATGCTTTTTGCATTCCTGATATCCACCAGCACGGTTCGACTGACATTCTTGATGCTTGAACTGGCAAGTTTTGAGAGAGCGTCGGCTCGGTTGTTCTCAGACCTAGGGACACATTGTATTTGGAAAGAATTCAATTTTGCAGTGTCAGCTTTGACCCTTTCCAGGTATCTCACCATCCCATCGTCTCGAGCCTCATACTCTCCTCTGATTTGATTGGTCACTATGAGTGAATCTGTCTTCAGCACAATATGCTCTGCCCCGGCAGCTCTAGCTAACTCGACTCCAGTTATCACCGCCTCATATTCGGATTCGATGTTTGAGGCCGAGAAGGTAAACTTCAAGGCGTACTCAAACTCGTCCCCGTTAGGGCTGGTGATAAGGATGCTTGCTCCCGAGTGTTTGCCGTGGAGGACCCGTCGGTGTATACCTCCCACACACCGGGATGTGATTCTTCTTGGTATGTGCACTCGTCTAGGAAGTCTGCAAGTGCTTGCCCCTTTATCGAAGGCCTCGGCTTGTACTGAATGCCGAAGCCGGATAGCTCCACTGCCCATTTGATAAGTCGGCCGGATTTTTCGAATTTTTCCAATGCTTTTTCCAATGGCTGGTCGGTTAAGACCGTCACGGGATGTGCGTCGAAGTAGGGTTTTAACTTCCTTGCGGCAACGACGACGGCGAAGGCCGCTTTTTCAATCAGTGGGTAATTTCTTTCGGCGGGCAGCAGTGTATGGCTGATAAAGTAGATTGGGTGTTGCTGCTTGTTTTCTTCTCTGACTATTACGGCACTGACCGTAGCCGAGGTAACTTCTAAGTATAGATATAGCGTCTCCCCCAGCGTCGGCCTGGACAGGGTCGGGAGAGTTAGTAGGTGGGCTTTCAGTTGTTTGAAAGCCGCACTCTCCTCCCCCCAGCAAAGGTCTTTATTCCCCTTCAACACTTTAAAGAATGGGGTGCTCTTGTCGGCCGACCGGGAGATGAAGCGGGCGAGAGCCGCCATCCTCCCGGCGACATCATAACCTCTTTTTAGATTCCTCGGCTCCGGCAGTCTAATATTGCTTTGATCTTCTCTGGATTGACATCAATTCCCCTGGCGCTGACAAGTACGCCGAGGAACTTGCCGGCCCGGACACCGAAGTTTCATTTCATTGGGTTAAGCTTCATCTTATATTTCCTTAGTGAACAAAATGTTTCGCTCAAGTCGGCCAAGTGCTCGCTGTCAGACTTGCTTTTTACAATAGCATCGTCGACGTAAGCCTCGATGTTTCGCCCTTTTTGATCTTGAAACACTTTGTCCACCAGCCTAGTGTAAAGTTGCGCCAGCATTTTTCAAACCAAACGGCATCATTTTATACATGTATGTGCCGTGTATGGTGATGAATGCGCACTTAGGCATGTCTTACTCGGCCATGAATACCTGATGGTATCCTGAGAAGGCGTCTAGCAGGCTCAGCATAGTGTAGCCTGCTGCCGTTGCGTCAATTAAACTATCTATTCGAGGCAAGGGATAGCAATCTTTAGGGCATGCTTTATTAAGATTTGTAAAATCAACACACATCCTCCACCCCCTCGATGACTTCCTCACCATTACAACATTTGCTAGCCACTCAGGGTAAGTACAAGGCATGATAAAGCCCGCCTCTAATAGTTTGTCTACCTCGGCCTTGATGGCCTCATCCTTTTCGGCCGAGGAGTTCCTCATCTTCTACTTGACAGGGCGAGCGGTGGAGAGTACGTTCAGCTTGTGAACGATCACCTCCCGGCTCACGCCCGGCATCTCGGCGGCTGAGTACGCGAAGACGTCTTTGTTCTTCCTCGGCCAGGTCTAGGAGATCGGCTCTGAATTTTGGCTCCAGTGCCGACACCGAAGCGATTCGGTGCGCCCGGGTCAATTTCCACTTCCTCGATGCCGGGATCCTTCGACCATACCGACGTTGTTGGTGCTCATCGGATCACCCTCCCGTTGTAAGGATGAGCTCTTCTCTTTCTCTCGATTTTTCGCCACTTTGAGGGATTGCATGTTGCACCCTCCGCGGTACTTGACATTGACAATTTCGTCTCTTTCGTCCTTTGAGACGAGCTTTTGCGCTTCCCTCCGGTCCGAGACATACATCAATGTCGGGGCCCTGGATGGACATCACTGCATCGGCCTCGCTCGAGTGACTCGGCCTATGAGAACATTGTAGGCGGACGAACCATCAATGACCACGAACTCGGATAAAACATTCTTGGCCGCATCGGCTTGGCCAAAACATCACCGGCATCGATTGACCCCGGGGTACCAGGCGGCCCCGGAGAAGTCAGTATAGCGGGTTGGTGCGAGGGCTCGGGTCTTCAATCTTCGACCGAGATTGAGAAAGCACTCCCTGAACATGATGTTTGTGTAGGCGCCTGTGTCAATCAGGCACCTTTTGACCAAGTGGTTGGCTATGTCTAAGTGGACTACGAGCGGGTCGCTGTGCGGAGCGATGACTCCTTCGTAGTTCTTCTTTCCGATGGTTATATCGGGGACGGTGGAAGCGGGGATCGCTGTTTTGGGCACAAAGTTGATGGCTTGGTATAGCTCATTCAGGTGCCGTTTGTGCCCATTAGCTGACCCACCGTTCTCGTTTCCTCCGGTTACAACCTGGATCACTCCCATCCTCTAGAATACTGATTTTCTGTTCGCCCCGTCGGAGCTCGTTTCCGGGGCCCCAGCTACGTACTTGCTGAGAGCCCCCTTTCGGATCGGCTCCTCGATGGCGTTCTTGATCTGCCGACGATCGTCGGTCTTATGGGCGGGCCGACCGTGGTAATCGCAGGTGGTTTGCGTCGCCCTCCGCCCTCGTCTTGGGGGTCTTGCCCACTTCGCCCTTCATTCTTGCTCGGGCATAGACCTCGGCCGGTGATTTGACCGGGGGGTGAGACCGTTGTACCGCTTCCTCGGGTGTATGGTCCCGAACTCCCCGGCGCCCGCCGAGTTCATTTCTGTTAAATCTTTCAGGCCGTGACCTATTCATGTCACGGCGTCCTTCGTCTACATTGTCCCGGCGGCTCCTCCTCTCTGGGTGCCCAGCTTCGCTGTGGCCTACCCAGGTCTTGTGATAGTCCTCCACCTTTACGGCTCGATCGGCCATCTTTCTGGAGGTGTCGAGGTTGAGGTCCTCGCATTTGATGAGCTCATTTTTGAACTCGCCTTTCGGCAGCCTTTCATCGGTGCGAAGGCGCGGTTCGGTGTTCACTCACGAATCTGCTGAACCTTAGCATCGAACCTCTTCACATAGCTTCGGAGGGACTCGTCCTCCCCCTGTCGGATTGTTAGGAGATCCGAGGTTTCCACGGCCCTTCTCTTGTTGCAGGCGTACTGGGCTATGAAGTTATCTCTCAGGTCGGCATAGCAGTATACCGAGCCATTAGGTAGCCCCTTGTACTAACTCTGGGCCATCCCATGAAGGGTCGTTGGGAAGACTCGGCACCACACCTCGTCGGGTTGCTCCCACACCGACATGTACATCTCGAAAGCCTCGGCATGGTCGGTTGGGTCGCTGTCCTCTTTGTATGATAGGGGCGGCAACTTCAGTTTAGTCGGCACCGGGACTTCGAGGACATAGGCACTGAGGGGCTGTCTGACCACGTGTCGAATGACACGCGGCGATCGGCTCCTCGCAACCTTAGTCCGGCTTCTCTCCACGTGGCGGGAAGGGCTTCTTGTTGTCCGACCTTGGAGAGTCGGACTTCTTTCTTCATTTCTTCGGGGGTGGCCTCGTTGTTGTCGCGGCGACGTTGTCCTCCCACGAGTGGGGGATAGACTTTGGTCTGCCACTGGCACCACGGGCTCCGCCGGCATCCTTGCATGCCCAGCTCCTTGTATTACTCCGGTCAAGTTGTTCGGAGTCACTTTGTGGGCCCTGGTCACCTGTGGAGGCGCTGCCGTCACCGTCGTCGTGACAGGGGTGACCGGCGTACCACCCATCAGGTCCAGGAATAGCTTCAATTTGGCCGCATCGACCACATGTCCCATGACGGTGACTTGGCCGGTCGGCAGCGGTGTTTCTGGCTCTCTTGGCATCCCGTACTTCACCGGCTCAA